>NW_024080750.1:0-98747 GCF_003009895.1 Hyaena hyaena | reverse complement strand
CATCCATCCATCCATCCATCCATCCATCCATCCAATCATCCATTTATCTATCCATCCATCCATCCAACCATCCATCCATCCACCCATCTACCCATCCATCCATCCATCCATCCATCCATCCAATCATCCATTTATCCATCCATCTATGCATCCATCCAATCATCCATCCATCCATCCATCCATCCATCCATCCATCCATCCATCCAATCATCCATCCATCCATCCATCCATCCATCCATCCAATCATCCATTTATCTATCCATCCATCCATCCAATCATCCATCCATCCATCCATCCATCCATCCAGTCAATCATCCATTTATCTATCCATCCATCCATCCATCCAATCATCCATTTATCCATCCATCTATGCATCCATCCAATCATCCATCCATCCATCCATCCAATCATCCATCCATCCATCCATCCAATCATCCATCCATCCATCCATCCATCATCCATCCATCTGTCCAGTCATCCATCCATCTGTCCATATATCTATCCAATCATCCATCCATCCATCTATCCATCTACATATCCAACCATCCATCCATCCAATCATCCATCCATCTACATATCTACCTATCCAACCATCCATCCATCTACCCATTCATCCCTACAATCCTTCATCTATCACATAAATAAGTACTGACAATAGAATATCAGTAACTATTTTCCTGGGCACAGATTCACATGGTCTATTGGATCAAACCAACTCCTAATTATTGAGCACCTACTCTGTGCACGACACGCCCTCCTTTCCTACTAGACAAGCCCATTGTTCTAGTTCTTCTCATCCCTTCCACGTGGCTGCCTTTGCTGACTTCAGCATACACCAATGCCTCACCCCTTCAAGTCCCAAATTTCACCTGCTCCTATAGGTGAGGCTTCACCACACAGCACTTGACAGCTCTCTCATTTTATAGGTGCTGGTCTTGCTTCCTCTTCCAGAGAAGGAATCTCTTAGGCTTGTCTTCTCTTTTCCTACAGGAGCTGGCACAATCATGGTGACCGTCCATGACGTTTAAAAAGTTTGGGAAGCTTGGATACCCCCAACAGCAAAACGCCTGGCGGTTCCATTCATTTGTTCAAGTAGAAAACCCCATAGGACACCTACCATGTGTCAGGTCCTGGGGTAAAGAGGACTAAGATGCAGTGCCTCCCTTATGGAGCTCAGGGTCTAGTTTGGGAGAAAAGGGGGTGAGCAGGCTCCTTCTTCAACATGGTAGGTGCTGGGATGAGGCAAACAGAGAGGCCGTGGGAGGCAGAGGAGCCCTGGGCCCTGGCTGGAGGAGCTGGGGAAGAGGATGGCAAGTGCCCATGGACCCACCAGCTTGAAGGCAGGGAAAAGGAGAGAGGAGGGGGACTGGCAGGCATACTACTCATGGCTCAGCGCTGAAGGCAGAGCCTGCATGCGTGTGAGTGTGCGTGTGCGTGTGCGCACGGGACCCGTCCAAGCTGCACTCCCCACACCACACTCGGCCACCTCCCACGCACGCCCACGCGACTATCAGCCCTGAATCAGAGCTACTCCCGCATTTGACACATGGAGAAACTGAACCTTGTCCAAATGACCGGTGACAAGAGGGGAAGCCCACCCCTCTTAGCAGCCCAGGCCGCCTCTGTGTCGCGTGTCCCCTCCAGCCTCCGATACTTCTCACGTCCGATTAGGTAGCAGAGTGCGTGGTCTCTTCCCCACGCTTGGTCGTTGCTGATGAACCTTCTGGAAGCGGGCTGCTCCATGCAGGTGGCATCACGGGCACCAGAGTGCCTCCCTGCCGTGCACGTGTGCTTGGTGGCTCTGCCACCGAGAGAGTGGTTCCAGAGAGGTGTTCCCATCGATGCGCCATATCCTGAGTGTCTGTTTCCTGCTTCAGCGAACTTGGGGTGTAGGGACAGTGTGCAAACTGCACGGACAGCGCGAGCCACCGGCTTGCCAAGGAGGAGCAAGACGCCAGGACAGCTTCCCCTGGGGACACCACGCTCTGCCCCCTCCCTGGCCCCGTGAGGATTCTGGAGGCGCGTGGAGAGGGGGGTGCCCTCCGCTGTGTCAAGGGGAAAGACACAGGCGGGAGAATCCAGCGGAGGAAAGAAAGCGTGGGGATAAATGAAAGGTATTTTAAACAAACCTCGGGCCGTAGTTCCCGGAAGCAAACATGTCAAGGACCTCTCCCATCATCAGGCCCCAGGAGGGTGGCGGGTTAAGCACACGTGGGGCTCACAAACGGACTTCAGGACGTGTAGTTCCATTAGAATTTCAGAAAAACGACCATAATTTTATAGTACAAGTATGTCCCAAATACTGCATGGGACATACTTACACTAAAAAATTATTATCTGAAATTCTCATTGAGCTGGCTGTCCTGTTTCTCTCCCCCCACGTCCCCCCACTACCTCTGGCAGCCCTGAGCCCAAGCTTACAGACACACCTGGGTTCAAGTTGAGCCTGTGCTTTATGAACAGTGGGGCCTCAGGTGGGGCCCAATCTGAGACTCACTTTGCTTACCTGTAAAGGGATTGCCCAGCAGAGGCCACGTAGGCAGTGGGGCCGTGGAACGAAGCGTGGGGGACTCAGGCAGCAGGAATTGACTCATTGTGTATAACTGGCCGCCTGGAGATGGGCAGCAGCTCAGCGATGTAACAACTCACACCGCGCCCGTCTTTCTGCTTTGCCGTCCTCATAGTCACAATAGGGCTGCCGTAGCTCCAAGCATCATGTTCTTACACAGTGATGTTCCAAACAGCAAAGAAGGGGGTGTCAGCCAAAGAATCTTCTCTTTTATGAATTTCTCTTTATTCTGGAGGGGGGAGTGGTGGTGGTGACATTCTCTTCCAGAAGCTCCTTAGTAGATTTTCTTCTGCATTTCCTTGTCGGAAAGTAGGATGTATGCCCCCCCCCCCTACACCAATCAAGATGAAAAAGGACAGGGGATTTCAGCGGCCGAGGTGGATCAGCGCTCTCTGTGGAGCTGGGCACACTGTCACACAAAATCAGGGTTCTATTCACAGGGACAAAGGAGAATGAGTGGTGGATGGTCAGTATTTCTGCACCTTGTAATAGAAATAAATACAGACGAAAATAGCTTCCGCTCGTTGAGGGCTTGCTGTGAGCCGGTCACCGAGTTCTGTTGGTTTCTCACAGCCCGTCCCAACCTCTGCACCACCCGACGCCCCGATTCTCAGTCCCGTCGGCCAGGGAAGCAGGGGGCCGCCCCTGAGCCCCGCCCTGGGCCCAGGGACCCTGCGGCGGCGGCCCAGGCTGGGGTGAGAGCCACGCAGCCGGCTGGGGACCCCACGCCCCCCCGGCTCTTCCTGAATTCCACGTGTCCTAACTCGGGTCTGCTGGGAGAAGCTGCCAGAAGCCGCCTGGCCCTGCCCAGGGCGCTGGGGGCGGGGTCACGGGCGCCCCGTCCCACAGTTGCATGCTTCAAGGGCTACGTGATATTCCAGGCGGGAGCCGTGAATTCCAGGCACGGACGGACGCCTGCGCTCGCCCCCCCTCGAGGACATCAGGCCTCTGCTCGTGGGGAGGGAGCACCCAGAGGAGACAGGGCCCAGAGGCACCCTGGGGAGGGTCACCAGGCCCGACCCGCACCTGCTCCCAGCACCCCTGTCCAGCTGAAGGGCGTCCGTTTCTGTCTGCAGCCCAGTGCCCGCCCTCTGCCTCTCTGTCTCTGTCTTCCTCTGTCTCCGTCTTTTTATTTCTCTCTATCTCTGTCTCTGTCTCTTTCTCTGCCCATCTTTTTCTCTGTCTCTGTTTCTCTTTCCCTGTGTCTCTCTCTATCTCTGTCTGTCTGTCTCGTTCTGTCTCTATCTCTGTCTCTGTCTCTTTGTCTGTCTCTCTGTCTCTTTCTGTCTTTGTCTCTGTGTTTTTGTCTCTTTACCTCTGTCGCTGTCTCTCTGTCTCTAATTTTTTCTGCCTCTTTTTGTCTCTTTCTCTCTGTCTCTTTCTGTCTCTTTATCTTTGTCTCTTTTGTCTTTCTGTGTGTCTTTCTGCCTTTCTGCCTCTGCCTCTGTCTCTTTCCCTACTTTCTATCTCTGTCACTTTCTGTCTATTTCTGTCTCTTTCTGTCTCTGTCTTCATCTTCCTCTGCCTCTCTGTCTCTGTTTTTTTTTGTCCCTTTCTGTCTCTGTCTCTGTCTTTCTCGCTCTCTCTGTCTCTTTCTTTCTCTGTCTCTTTCTGTCTCTGTCTTTTTATTTCTCTCTATCTCTATCTCTTTCTCTGCCTGTCTTTTTCTTTGTTTCTGTTTTTCTCTCTTTGTCTCTCTTTGTCTTTCTGTCTCTCTTTCTGTTTCTGTTTCTTTCCATCTCTTTGTCTCTATCTCTGTCTCTCTATTTCTGTCATTCTCTCTCTGTCTTTCTCTCTCTCTGTCTCTTTCTCTGCCTCTGTCTTTCGCTCTCTGTTTTTCTCTTTCTGTGTCTCTCTTTCTCTATCTCCGTATTTCTGACTGTCTCATTCTGTCTCTGTCTTTCTCTGTTTCTCTCTGTCTCTCTGTCTCTCTGTCTCTTTATGTCTCTGTCTTTCTGTCTCTGTTTCTCTGTCTCTCTGTCTCTTTCTGTCGCTGTCTCTGTATCTCTGTCTCTGTGTTTCTGTCTCTTTATCTCTAAGTCTCCAATTTTTTCTCTGTCTCTGTCTTTTTGTCTCTCTTTCTCTCTGTCTCTGTCTTTCTCTATCTTTGTCTCTTTTATCTTTCTGTTGGTCTTTCTGTCTGTCTCTATCTCTGTCTCTTTCTCTTTTTTTCTGTCTCTGTCACTTTCTGTCTCTTTCTCTGTCTCTGTCTCTATCTTTCTCTGTCTCTGTGTTTCTGTCTCTTTCTCTGTCTCTTTGTCTCTCTTTTTTTAATACAAATCATTGGAACACATCACTTGTTTTTTTCATTTTTTAAAAATCTTTTTTTTTTTATGTTTATGTATTTATTTTGACAGAGAGACAGAGTGAGCGGGCAGGGGAGGGGCAGAGAGAGAGGGAGAGCATGAATCCCAAGCAGGCTCCGGGCCGACAGCACAGACCCTGACGCGGGGCTCGAGCTCACAAACCTGACCTTTGTCTGTCTCTCTTTCTCTTTCGCTCCCTCTGCCTCCTTCTGTCTCTGTCTTTCTCTGTCTCTCTCTGTCTCTGTGTCTCTGTTTTACTGCCTCTGACTCCCCTATCTCTCTGTCTGTGTCTTTCTCTGTCTTTGTTTCCGTCTTTCTGTCTCCGTCTCTTTCAGTCTCTTTCTGCATCTGTCTTTTTATTTCTCGGCTTATCTCTGTGTCTTTCTCACTGTCTCCTTCTTTCTATCTCTGTCTCTTTCTGTCTCTCTTTCTTTTCTATCTCTGGTTTTGTCTCTGTCTTTTTTTTTCTTTCTCTGTCTCTTTCTGTCTCTTTATCTCTGTCTCTGTCTTTCTGTATTTTTTTCTTTCTGTCTCTTTCTGTCTCCATCTTTCTCTCTCTCATTCTCTGTCTCTGTCTTTATATCTTTGTCTCTGTTTTTTCTCTGTCTATATCACTGTCTTTCTGTCTCCTCTTATCTCTGTCTCTTTCTCTCTTGCTGCCTTTCTCTGTCTCTGTCTCTTTCTGTCTCTGTCTTTCTCTTTTTCTCCATCTTTCTGTCTCTGTCTTACTCTCTATCTTTGTCTCTTTCTGTCTCTATCTTTCTGTCTCTGTCTTTTTCTATGTCTTTCTCTCTGTCTCTGTCTTTCTCTGTCTCTGTCTTTGTCTCTTTCTATTTCTGTCTCTTTCTGCCTCTGGCTTTCTCTGTCTCTGTCTTTCTGTCTCTGTCTCTATCTTTCTCTGTTCATATCTCTGTCTCTGTCTGTCTTTCTGTCTCTGTAACTTTCTGTCTTTTCCTCTTTTTGTCTGTTTTTCTGTCTCTCTTGCTCTCTGTCTCTGTCACTTTCTCTATTTCTGTCTTTGTCCCTTTAGGTCTCTGTCTTATCTCTTGTCTCCTTCTGTCTCTGTCTTTCTCTGTTTCCATCTTTCTTTCTGTACCTGTCTTTCTGTTTCTGTCTCTCTTTCTCTCTACCTCTGTTTCTTTCTTTTTCATACTCTCTGTCTCTCTGTCTTTGTCTTTCTTTCTGTCTCTTTCCCTCTGTCTCTGTCTTTTTCTCTGTCTCTGTCTCTGTCTATCTCTGTAACTTTCTCTCTTCCTCTCTGTCTCTATCTCTTTCTGTCCCTGTCTTTCTGTCTCTTTCTGTCTCTGTCACTTTGTCAATTTCTTTCTCTGTCTCTGCCTCTACCTTTCCCTGTCTGTGTTTGTCTCTTTCTTTCTCTGTTTCTCTGTCTCTATCTCTGCCTTTCTGTCTGTCTTTCTCTTTCTGTCTTTATCTCTTTCTTTTTCTGTCTCTTTTTATCTCTGTAACTTTCTTTCTCTTTCTGTCCCTGTCTCTCTCTCTCTCTGTCACTTTCTCTGTTTCTGTCTCCTTCTCTCTTTCTGTCTCAGTCTATCTCTTTGTCTCTTTCTCTGTCTCTTTTTCTCTGTCTCTAGCTTTCTCTATGTTTGTCTCTATTTTTCTCTGTCTCTTTCTCTTTGTCTCTGTCTTTCTCTCTCACTTATGCATACTCCCCATTTCTCAGCTTATCAAAGTGTGTGTGTGTGTGTGTGCGCGCGTGTACATGCGCAGGCATACACGTGTGTCTCTCTCTAGACAGAGAACGTCTCTCCCTCCTCCCCCACTCTGACCTGACGTGGGACACAGTTTTAAGCAGCACGAAGAGCTGCCCCCCATCTGACCTGCGCTCCGGGGGGATGAGGTGCACCTGTGAGCCCGGGGCCCCCGCGCGGGGAGCAGGGGGTGGGGGTGGGGGTCCTTCCCTGGGAGTGAAACCCTGTATTCTGCGCGCACCCCCCCCCCCCCGGGACCAGGTCAGAGAACCATCCAGTTTCTTTCACGGAGAAGCAACCCCTGAAATGCAAGAGAACCTGCTTCTCTGCCTTTGGAGAGTCTCACGGGCCCCACCGGAAATGCCCCCTCTCTGTCTCTCTGTCTCTCTCTCTCTCTCTCTGTCTCTTTCACTAGCTCTGTCTCTGAAGATCTCTGTGTCTCGGCAGTAAGACAACCGTCTTGCTAAGAAAGCACGTGCGAGGGAGACGCCCAGGAAAGTGGTTCTGCTTCTTGGTCTTTTTTCCTTGGAAGCTGAAAAATACATACGTGGTTTTCTTCCAGGAAGGAAAAAATGTCTGTCTCTCTCTGTCTCCGTCTCTCTGTGTCTCTGTCTCTCACACGCATACGCAGAGTTCTCTCTACTGGACCTAAAACTAGATGGGAATGACTTCCCTTATTTAGGGACGTCTCACTGGAGAAAAAACAATCTCTGTTTCTCGGCAAACAGAAAATTGTGTGTGTGTGTGTGTGCGCGTGCGTGTGTCTGTGGCAAAAATCACTCTCTCTCAGAGTCTCCCCCTAAAGCTCGTCCTCACTGGGCGGAAATGCTGGCTTCCTCGAGCAAGTAGGGAGCAGAGACGAAAACATGCACATCAATTCTCTGCACAAGAGGAAAATTGTGCGTGTGCGTGTATGTGCACGTGTGTGCGCGTGTGCGTGTGTGTGCAGGGTGCGTCCCCTGCCGCTTGGTCTCCCGTCATCTCTCCTATTAACACACGCAGAGCTCTCTGTCCCTCGCGGGCTGTGCCGCCCAGATCGAGGGCGCCTTGCTTCTCGCACTAAGGACGCAGGTCCGGGCGGCACTCGGTCACCGGGCCCTGGGCCTCCGGCTCGTACACGTCACCCCTGCAGCGGGGCCCCTCCGCCAGCCCGGGGCCTCTGCACACACTGCCTGTCTCTTCCCCCGGCAGGAGAATCCGTATGTGTCTGTTCTCCAGGCCGGCACAGCGGTCTGCACACGCATGCACACACACGCACATGCATGCACACGCACTCTCCCCGCCGGCGTGCACGCCCGAACACCAGCGTCTCTGCCTGCACTTCCGGGCTCTGGACAAGTCGTGTGGCTCTGGTGAGAGCACGGTCTTGCCCCCCGAGCACTGGAGCTCCCTGTCACCAGAGACGTCAGCCCCTGCACACGCGCACACACACGTGCACACACACTCAGGGGGAACTGCCTCCACGCACCCGTCACTCTCCACACCCACGTGCGGGCAGCAGCGTGTCCCCCGCCGCTCAGTGTGCCTCCCGCAGCCCTCCTCCCTGCGCGTTCTCGGCTCACAAAGATGTGTCCAGACAGAAAATGGTTTCTTCCTTCGAGAAGGTTCTCTCCAAACCATTTTACCTCCTGTTCCTACTCCCTTTCCATAGCTGGAGATTGTGTGTGTGTGTGTGTGTGTGTAAAATCACTGCTTTTGGTTTTTCTTGTGAAGCAAAAAATATGTATCTTTTTTCCAGGCAGAAAAATTCTCTGTCTGTCTGTCTGTTTCCCATGCAGACACACTCACACAGGGGCACCTTCCTTCTCTCACGACGACAGGCCCCACCCATGGGGCCAGCACTGTGGACGTGTCAGTGAGCAGACGAGTGTGTTTCCGGGCACAATGTCTTCTCTTTGTCTCTCGAAAAAGTCTCTCCCTAGTTCCCTGTCACCAGGGAGAAATCACACATACACACACACACACGCACACACCCCACTAATGAACACACACACACACTCTTAGCAGGAGAAGGTGTGTGTGTGTGTGTGTGTGTGTGTGTGTGTATGGTTACAAGCAGGAAAAAGTCTCTGCTGAGCCGACTCCCTGCAAGCAGAAAAACAGACGCATTCTTTTTCCAGAAAGAATAGCCTACACACACACACACACACACACACACCACTAATTAATACACGAACACACTCTTAGCAGGAGAAGGGGTGTGTGTGTGTGTGTGTGTGTGTGGTTACAAGCAGGAAAAAGTCTCTGCTGAGCCGACTCCCTGCAAGCAGAAAAACAGACGCATTCTTTTTCCAGAAAGAAAAAATAGCCTACAGACACACACACACACACACACACACACACACACACACACACACACACTGTGGCTCTTCTCTGTGTTCCTATGCCCCTATGCCTGAAAAATGAACAAAGCAAGAAACGCATGCTTATTTCTTAGCCGGCAGAAAATGATACGTGTGCTTGTCTCTTGGCAAAAAAAAAAAATATTCTATTTTCACTCCAAAAAAAAAAGTCACTTTTTAAAAAAATCTCTGGGCAAAAGTGCATCCTTCCCCATGAAGACCACACCAGATAAAAAAACATACATGTTCACCCTCTCTCCATACTCAGCAAACTGTGTGTGTGTGTGTGTGTGTGTGTGTAGGGGAAAAACCCTCAATTTATTAGACTGTCTTTTGCAGCATGCAAAAAAGTATATATATATGCACACTTTTTCATGTAGCAGAATGTGCATCTCTCTCCCTCCCTGTCTGTCTCTCTCTCTGTCTTGTGCACACACACGCACGCACGCACACACGCTCAGGCAGAATGTCTGTCTCCTCACTGAGTAGGCATCACCTGGATACCAGCGCCCTGTAATTCTCGGGTCACAGAGACCTGTGTCTGCAGGCAGAAAGTGTTCTTTTCTCCTCTCAGAAAAGTCTCTCCCTGCAGCTTTTCGTCAAGGCAACGTCCCCCCGCCGGGAGGCGCCCCGCAGACAGGACGGACGCATGCACTTGGGGAAAGAAGAAAACTGTGTTCACGCGTGTGAGGTTATAAGCAGAAAACGTCTCTGTCGATTCGTCCCCCTGCAAACCGAGACCTGCGAGCGCCGATCATCTCCCGGACAGAAAGGAAGAACCCCGCCTGCCCTCCGGCCCGGCGCTCACGGGCTCTGTCTCTGCTCCTTGCGGGAGGCGTGTGTTAACTGAGGTCCCCGTGTCCGTCTCTCCATCTGTCTGTCTGTCTCACGCACACCAAGGCTCACGGGCGCGTTGATCGGGACCCTCGCTAAGTGTGCAGCACCTGAGACAGAAACACTTTCTCAGTTTACAGAAAATTGTGAGTGTGTGAGTGTGTGCGTGTGAGTGTGTGGGGGGGGCAGAAAACGTCCTCTCTCTGTCTCGCCCCCCCCCCCCATTCCCTGTTGGAAACGTTTCCTCGGCCGCAGCCAAGAAACACACCACGTTAGAAAAATACACGCACACGCTGGCTTTCCAGAACCCTCCGTGGCGGTGAGCAGGAGATCTCTGTCTCTTGCCATCTCTCCTGCTCCCAGAAAAACACATGCGTGCACGTGTGTGTGTGCACGTGTGTGTGCACGCGTGTGTGTGCGCGTGCGCGCACGGCGGGCGCTAGTGCGGCTTCTCCGGAAGCAGAAATCACTCTTGCGGCCTCTCCCTCCGCGGAGAGACGCTGGCGCCTCGCGCCCCACCCGCCGCACAAGCGTCGCGGCCTTTCACCCCCACGCCGACCCCGGCCCGGCCCCGGGGCCCCTCCCGGCGGTTAGGCCGTCTGTCTGTCCCCCGACACACGGACAGACACACACGCACGCCCTCCACGTGCTGGAAGGCGTGGCCGTGTCACCGCCCAGGCCCGGAGTCGGGGCTCACCGGCACCCTGACGACGGGCAGTGACCTTGGCGGGTGACTAGGAGCGCAGGCGGCCGCGGCCCCGGGGCCCCCAGGCCGGGCTGCCCTCCCGCCGCCCCCGCACCTGGGCCGCGTGGGCACGAGCGTCCCCCTCTGCGGCGGGCCGCTCGCTGCCCCCCGGGGCCCAGGGTCCTCGGGGTCCCAGCGCTGCACCCCTGAGCCCCACACGCGCCCTGCTCCCCGCCTGGCCTGGGGACCTGGGACCCCCGCGCCCACCTCCCTCCGCCTCGCAGTGCCCAGCCCCTTCCCGAGCCTGGGGTCACAGGCCGCAGTCGGGGCGCGCCTGGGCCCCCCCGGCCCCCTCTCCCGGAACCCACTCCGTCCGGGCCCGGGTGGGTGCCAGGCCCGCAGAGACCAGGCCCGCAGGCGCCGCCGCCGCGCCCACGCGCTGCGCTCACTTGCTGCCCAACAGCGCGCCCACGCGGCCGTGGGCGGAACTGCAGGCGGCCGCTGGCCGAGGCGCGCAGCCAGGCGTCTGGGGGAGCAAGAGGGGGGGGGGGGGGTCTCTCCCTGCAAAGTTCCCTGCTCTCCTCGCCCCTGCTCAGACCGGAACTGCGAGGGAGTCGCTTCCAGAGGCTTCCGCCTGGCCTTCCTTTGGCGGGATCAAGAGCCCCGACTTGGGCCCCCGGAAAAGGGGCTTGTCTCCTATCACCCCCCTCAAATTTGTGGACTTAGGGGGGGTCTCTACTGGGAGCTTTCGCCCATTTGCACCCACAGGACCCTCAACAAAAACGAAAATCTTGGCAAAGATGCCATTGCACCGGAAGGAAACAGACCCAAGTTCAAGTGCAGGCTCTTCCACTTGCTGACTCCAGGACCTGAGTGAGTCCTGCTCCATTTCTGAGCCTCAGTTTTCCCACCTGCAAAGGCATGTGATGTGGGTGTGCAGCCCCAGGGGTTGCTGGGAAGATCCCAGGAAGCATGAAGCCTGGAGGCCTGTGCCAGCAGAGGGTAGGGTCCCAGCAGCTCACACCGGGGAGATGGCGGTGGTGTTACTTGGCAAGCGCAGCTCTCAGCAAGGGAAGCTGAGGCTTAGGGGAGATGCTCTTGCCCTTCAAGCAGAGAGGCTGCTGGGAGTGGAAAGTCCAATCATTCGTGCTTTGTGTGTCCCGGGGAAGATGTTCTAGGCCAAGGGTAACCTGTCCTCACGACCCCCTTGTCTCCTACCAGCAAGGATTAGCTCAGCAGTGTAGACAGACTGAAATATGTTCTCCTACCGAGATCCTCACTGGGTCGCTAATGCACCCACTGTGGGCCAGGTCCACCGGGGCTTCTCGTCACACGTGGGAGAGGAGGCAAAGCTGGGCCCCGCAGCTGGTAACACGGCATCACCTCTCTCTCTGCCCCAGCAACGCGCTCTGTGCCGCTTAGAAGCACTTCTGTGGCCTATCCCGCCTGGCCCTCAAAATCTGCCAGCTGAGGTAGGTTAAAAAGAACCTGTCCTTCTCCGATAGATGTTTCTGAAGGGCCTGCTATCTTTTAGGAATGGTGCCACCTGCTGGGGATACAGCATGAACAAGGCAAAAACCCCGTCTCTCAAGATGCTTGCATTCTGTTGGGGGAGAAGACCCCAAATAAGTAAATTAATAAGTAAACAGATATGAATGAAGCAAAATAAGGTAGAGATTAATCAGGAGGGGCTCCTTTAAGCAAGGGGTCACTACAGAGAGGGCTTCTCTGGATAATAAGAACCTGGTTATGGGCAGAATAGCAGTAAGAGTGTTCTGGGTAGACAGATAGTACATGCAAAGGTCCTGGGGTGAGCATGTGGAGGTGAGATTGAGGAAGCAGGAAGGAAGTGCTGGATGTGAAGACAAGGCAAGGGATTGGATTCTGAGTTTGGAGAACTCAGTGGATTTCAAGCAGGGAAGGACAGAATCTGGTTAGTGGTCGTGAGGTCTCTCTGGGACTCTACATGGGGAGCTCAAGGCTGGGGGATGGGCATGGATGCAGGAAGATTGGTCAGAACACGTTTGCTGAAGTCCAGGTGGGAGACGACTGTTGGAGATGTCGGAGGTGGGAAAATGTAGTCCGATGTGGGAGGTAAAGACTGGACTCTGTCGTCGAGTAATGCTCTTCTGTTTTTCAGGTTTTCAGGCTCAAATACAAGGCGAGGTGGTCTGGCTGGAACCCCAGCTCTTGCTGTGGGGAGGGCCCTGAACTCAGCGGTCATTTGTCCAGCGTCTTCTCCAGGGCTGCCTTGAATCAGGAAATTGTTCATGCTGATGAGCTTCCCTTAGGTTCACGTCTTGCTCCCTTTGGAAGCAGGCAGCTCCCTTGAGAACAGGACTAGTAACTTCCTTCTGCCTCTTCCTCACCTTCCTTGTAAGGTCTTCCCACAGCCCCTCTCGCGAGCGGTGCCTGCGACGCCTGCTCCGTTCACGGCTGCCCTCCAGTGCCTCAAAGGGCACGTACCATGCAGTTGGCACTTAAGATATACGTGTTGGATGAATGAACGCATAATTTAGTCTGGCCACGAATGGTTGACCAGATGGCCACAGGCTTTCCAAGTCAGCTTCTCCCTTCTACCATCTCCCATTTGGTGGTGTTGGCTTTCAAAGACCTCTGGCTTTGGGGTTTCCTTCAGAACCCCTCTTGCTGCTCCTCCGAGGGCTAAGGGGCAACCTGAGGAACCATTTCCTTGTGGGACTAGTATTTCCCAATATTCCTACATGTTGACTGAAGGGTCTTGAGCTTCCTTATGAAGCATCTCAGGGAGAGGGGCTGATCCACAGCGGAGACGGCTGGATGCAACTTTGAAACAAAATATTTAAACAACCAGTCCCATGATACTTAAAATGATGGTCTGAAATGTATTCTGTAACGGTCATTGATACAGTTCCCACATTACCAGCCTCCAGAGTTCACAAGAAGGAGCCACAGCTCTGAAATAACCGCCAGCGCTGACGTTTCCTGGGTGGCTCAGAACAGTTCTCACTTGGTTTGCTTGAGAAGCCACTTTCAAGGAGGAGACTTTTCCAATTTGCCATAAACCCTATGATGTTTCTTTTTAGAGGTTTCGGTTCCATAATAATTTGCAAATGAGAAGTTCTTTGACTTTGTGGGAAGTCCCCAAGAGGAGACCTGATTGCCTTTGGGGACGTGGAAACAAGAACAGAATTTCGGAGGGAATGCCAACCTCCTTGTCAAGAATCCTGCCATAGCATGTGTATCTTAGTTGCTGACCCTCATCTGCAATGTTCATGTACTGGAGATGGAATTATATTAACCCTTTACACTTTAGTTAGAATAAGAGGCACTCGTTCCAGCTGTCCACCATGGATCCACGGCAACCTCAAGAAACGAGGTTTTTGTCCCGACTTTGTTATGACCAATGAAGGAGGCTTGTGGTTGCTAAAGCCTGAAGACAGCTTTGGGGACAAGACACGCTCTGGACCAGGAAGGGCTCCCAAGGTCTTTGAGGACCTTTGAGAAATCTGAAGAGCCATCCAATGAAAGGCAGGGGCTGGTCCTTACCAGCGAGAACTCCTCAAGAGAGAGGGAGGGCGTGCTGAGGAAGCAGAGGCTTCCTCATTTGAGGAAGGCCCTACAGTTGAGGCTTGGCTCTCCCTCACACAACCATGTGACCTCAGCCCAGTTCGAGGCCCACAGCGGGACAGTCTGGATGCTGTTCCCAACCTCTCACTTCTCTGATGAGGACACCGTGCTGGTAAAAGAGGGCCCGACGGGCCCGCGGTGCACATTATCCTTTCCCAGCCCCCGTGCCCGCCCAGAGGGACCTTCCTCCTCACAAGCCATCCTTCCCATCCAGAGCCCTCTGTCGAGGACAGAGAGGTGGACGGAGGGTCTCCTACGTCAGTGGCGAACCTCTCTGTCTTATTTCGTCAGAAATAAGATGGAGGCGAAGAGCCAACCAAACATTGGTCTTTGCATTCGGCTCTTGGGACATCCTCCTGGATGTAGGATTTCCCTGGAAGTCTGTCTCCCCCAGTTGCTAGAATGCGAGAAGGACTGGGAAAAAAGTAGTATCTTCTCTGCTACACGAGAAGGGAAGAAAGGAAGAAAGGAACGGAAAAGAAGGGGAGACGGGGAGAATTACTTCCAGTGGAACTGAGTCGAGTTGAGTTCATTTAAGCCATGAAGTAGGGGAGGATTTTCCATGAGAGTCTTCTCTGGCTCTTGTTCAGTTTCAAGTAGTTATTGAGTGCCTGCTGCGTACTAGGTAGCGTGTCGCATCGGCAAGGTTACCAAGCATAGCAGGACTCGGCCTGCGTCGTCAAGGTGACCCCGGTGTCCTGCGGAGCGGGAGGGGCGAGGCGGCCCGTGCACCTGTGTTTGACGCCCCTCCCCCCCGCTCTACTTGCCCCTCCGTGACCCTGGCCCCGGCTCCACGAGTCACTTTTCCCTTCCCCGCTCTGCTGTCTGGCTGCGACCGCTGTACGTATATAAGTATGTTTTTATTCACCGAACATGTTGTACTATGTTTTTCTCATGTGCTCTTTAGGCAAGAGTGTGCAGGGAACCTCTCCGTCCACACGTTTGGGGTCTGGATTGGAAGGGATCTTTCCAGGGACACCTCTCACGCTTCCCAGAATAAGACTGAAAGCTCCGTTGGTCACATTTTGGGAGGCCCCATTTTAATCGTAAGCATTTGGCTTAGAAAACCACCTAGCGAAGTAGGTGCTTTTCAGGGACTCCGGGACCGAGCTTAGTGAGAACACAGGTACTTGAGATTTGGGGGCACCGTGGGGCCCAGCCTGCTTACTAAGTGAGTGAATGAGTGATATACGGTGACAGAAGCTGGCTACGGGCTCGGTTGATTGCAAAAGGTCTCGCTAGCTTCACCTGTCTCCAGGGGCATGAAATATTCTTGGTAAGTCTTATGTTCTGTTTAGGCAGATCCATCCCTTTGCTGTCAATAAGAACAGAACCAAAAAGGTCACGATTTTTCATTGTCAACAAGAAACAATGAGTGGGTGCGTGAGGGCCGCAGTCTGGGAGAAGAGGGGCCAGAATGTGGCTCTGACCCTCTCGCTTGGCTTCCCGGCCCCAGTGAGGCAGCCGGGTGCCCACCTTCCCAGGGGTAGAGCTTCTGAGTCTCAGTGTCTGTGTGGCCCCCAGCTAGGGCCAAGACAACACATGACCGAGATGGAAGAGGAAGCCTGGAGGTACATTCATCCAAGGAGCCCACCCACCGACCCCCCGTCTATTTCCTGATCCAGTTTCCTCGACACACGCCTGTAACTTGAACGGTCACGTTTCTTGTGCTCCGTGACGTGATTTAACAGTGGCGTTCTGGGAGGTCCACTCACCCGCGCCCCCAACCGTGTATTCTGTGGATGGGTTTCCTCTCCCTTTGACGGGGCGTGGTGCGTCGCGAGGGAGTTCGTTCTAATGGCGAACACATTCGCGCCCAGGAGCACAGAGCCTGTGTACAGCCCGTGTGCAGAACCGCAGGACCTTTCCAGATCGTACGCACCCCGAGAGGACACAACGGGCCCCGGGGGAAACAGTCAACGGTGTGCCATGTTCAGTTTGTGAGGAACGAGCAGGTCCGCCTCGCCATGAATCGGGAAAGAAAATGTCTGATTGGTGATAATTATATAAGGGACCCAGGAAGGAAGGACAGACTTTGGCATCTTGATGAAATGTTTAAAGGTCTTCTTTTCGCCCCCATAAAATTAGTCCCTCACCGTGGAGATCTAGTCATTATTTGAAAAAGCAGCCGGCAATTTGCCATCCATTTTCAAATTCTTTTAATGAGGTTATTGCAGAAAAAGATGAGTCAGAGAGAGCGTGCAAGAGAGCGAGAGACTTTTGAAAGCACATTAAAGGCAGTTGTTTGAGAAGCCGTGAGAGTCTCCGTCAAGAGTGATCTGGAAAAAATTGCCAAGAGAATTCATGTTGGCTCAGCAAATAAACTGCCCCTGAAGAAGCTGATTAATGTTTATTTACATCCACCCCGATGTTCGGGCTCTGCTGGCCACAGCAGGGCAACCGAGATAAGCGTGCAGGGCACCCCATTAAGGACCCACGTCTTCCCTACTTGTCACTTTATTACCCCTGGTTCATTTATTCGCTTTGAAATTATGATGGGGAATTGACGCCTCAAAGTGTGTGTCTTGTCACGACTGATTTCTCCTTGTTTGTGGAGAAATCAGGTGCATATTCACTGTTGCCCGGATCGAGGGCCCCAGGCTGAGCCCCAGTCCCGGGGGCCAGAGCCGTGCCAGCTGCCGTCTGCTCTCCCCGCCCCCACCCTCCACCTCTGGGAACCAGAGAAGACGCGGATCGCAAACCGTGGCTCTCTCCGGGGCCTCGGGGTTCCACAGCAACGTTGCATTGCCCAACGGGTACCAGATGCTGGCACCCAGGACGACCTACCATAATGGTGCCTGGCGACCACACGTGGGGACCCCTTGGCCCGGCCAGGGGGTCTTCTTCTCACTTCCTGCCTCCTGCACCTTCCTCGCTGCCCAGGGTGATGCTGGCCTCCTGGTGCCCATCTCCTGCCATTTTGGATCTTCCCAGTCAGGGTACCCACCCTCTGGGCCTGTGGCCACCAACCCCACCTCTTCCAAAGGCCTGTAGAAAATGCTTCGACATTTCCAATTTGGGAGAACCTGGTTCCTGAGCAACCACTATGGCAAAGGGAGGAGGTGACAATTGGCTTGGAATGACCAAGACAGCAGGTGGCCACCGCGTGCCCTCGGGTGGAGCCTGGCTGGTCCCCCAAGGTCTGGTCAAGAAACTCGCTGTTTTTGCCACTCAGTCTCCCAGGAGAATGCCATTTGCTCCCCCGGGACCTGGCGAGGACCCAAGGAAGAGCACTGGGTGCCCTGGATGGAAATGAGCGAAGGGAGACAAAACGGCTGATGCTCGAAGCCCCCGTTAGATTCTCGGAACCCGGTTTCTGCGGAGGGGAGACAACTTCACAGGGAAAACGACAGCGTCGCGGTCGGACCCCACCGACCCGGCGCACATCACAGCCCGGAGGGACCCAGAGGGATGTGTGGGCGGAGTTCCTGAGAGCCTCTGCCCCTGATCCCACGGGCGGGTTTCTTAAGCAGGCACTTCCCATACACAGCGCGATTCTGAGGGCTTTGCACATAGTAACTTTCTGAATCCCTGCAACGGCCTCCAAAGGCAGGCAGGGATGTCTGGCGATGTCTGGAGGCAGTTCTGCTTGTCGGCGGAGGTGGGTGCTCCCGGCCTCTGGTGGGGAGATTCCCCGCAGTGCCCAGGGCGGCCCCCATGACTCAGAATGGCCCCGACGAAGCCTGGAAGTCCCGAGGCTGAGAAGCCCTGAGGGAAGTGGAATCATCACGCCTGTTTTATAGGTGAGAAAACAGAACACACAGAGAGGGGCAGTGACTTGCTCCGGGGCACACAGCACCAGGCAAAGTGATGCCAGCTTTCACTCTGCCAGCCCCGACCCCCGCTTCTCCACACGGGCTGGAGACCAGCCCTGAGCGGCCGGTCCAGGGGCCCTCTTTCCAAGCCTGGAGGTACAGCACTAGGTGCTGAGACCCCTTGGTTCCCGCATCGAGCGGTTTGGGAAACCTATCAAAGGCAGGGGTCAGGGAAGACCCCAGCCTGCAAGATCGGCGATCCAGGAGCCTGTGACAAGCTCAGGGAAGGCGTTTTGCCTAAACCTCAGAATCCGGGATCATGAAAAGAGCAGCAGCTGCATTTTTATGTATTTTAGCATTTACTAATCCAAGAAGCCTGAATAGCAAACATCAGGACGGAACCAAGTTCTTCGCCCCCCTTGGCCTCCCAGACGGGACCTGGCCCAGCGACTCGGGACAGCCTGGCTGTTAGGACCATGCAGGGCTCTCCCGCAGGGGCAAGTGCACCCAGCAGCCCCATCCCCGGGCAAGAGCCACAAACCACAGGATCGCGTGCTGGTTACCCAGGAGGCCGCAGGTGCCGTGTGGACGGGGCCACTCTGTTTTCCCCTGATTCTGCTAAGCTGGACCGTGACACGGTCTGTTAACTACCCTGCGAAAAGCCTTCCCAACAGCTGGGCTGTTCTGTACATGTAATCTCGGCCCGGAAGGAGGCGAGCAAAGTGGCCTCGCTGGTAAACACGTGTGGGCCGCCGGCTGCTGCTGACATATCTGCCGGAGCCTGACCCCGCAGCCCCCCCAGAGCGCCCGGTTCTCGAAGCCCCTCTGAAGGATGGAACATTTCATTCCACCGTTAGAGCTCGGCACCGAAGCACCCTCACGGGGGCGAGTGCCGGGAGATCAGTGTTTGCAGCGTTTTCCTGACATTCTGGGGTACCTGAGGGCACCCTCCAGGAGAAAGGAAGAGATGGGCTCTCCCTGATTCAGGAAAGATGTGGGGCCACGGGCCCCTCCCCTCTGCCCTTTGCTGGCACCCACAGCCCTGAAACCAGCTCCCTCAGAACAAGGGAGGCTGAGGCTCCCCGTCTGTGCCTGAGAAAGGGCTCTGGCGCCACCTTGAGTCACTTTTCAGGAAGCAGCAGAACCATCCAGAAACTGCTAGTCCCTGTTTACAGGAGCTGTCGCCCAAAGCCTCACGCAGGGGTCTGTCTCTTGTTTTCTCCAGCCTTCTGGTGTCTCCTCCCCCAATTCCCAGGCGACCCTGCTGACCCCATCAGGTGGGAATGTGGTGGGGGGCTTGAGGGGGTGCTGTACGAGCCAGGCCGGCCACACTCCCTCCCTGCCCCCCGGGCCCCGGGGCCATGCTCTCCAGCAAGGAGGTGGCCCAGGCCGGGGTGGCCCTGGCTTGGGCCTCTCGGAGATCTTCAAATGTCACTTAGCAGCAATTAGGTAATTGGGGAAGAAAGATTTCCTGAAAATTAGTTCAAGGTTGGGGATAAGAGGGAAATTGCCAGGCAGAGACTTCTTGTTTACGAAAGCTGTCCTTTCTCGGCCCTGTTCTTCTTCCAGCTAATCAGTCACCCAGGGCTCCCTCCCACCCCCAAACTGCCGGCTGGGAAGGGTCAAAGCCCCTCCCCCGCCCCCACGCCCCTCAGGCCCTCGTCAGCCCCTCTCCAAAGGGCTCCGGGTAGCAGCCCCGAGGCGGGAAAGACAGAAGGGACCCAGGGCCGAAGGGAGGCCTCCACTGCCCGTCCTCCCTCAGCTCACAGCCCTGAGGGGCCTTGGCCCAGGCACCTGGGTCCTTCTAGAGGCTGGCGCGGCTGCCCCAAGGCCACTGCCTGCCCTGCCCCCACACTGGTGGGAAAAGTAGGCATTTTCGGGAGGCCCCTCTAGGGCAGCGTCAGGTCCTCACGTCTCTCGAAGCTTTCCTCCGGGGGAAGAGTCTGGTCTGCATCTTGAATAGAGCGAGGGGCCTCCAGCTGCTTGGGTTAGCAGAGGACGAAGGCTTCTCTTCTTTTACAGGAGGTATATTTAAACTTTTTTTAATATTGAAGAGTAATAGTGCTTCTCAGACAAGGTTGGTTCGGCCTTCGAGGGGCCACTTGGCAGCATCTGGGGGTCATTTTGGGGTGTAACATCTGGCGCTGGGGGTTGCTCTTGGCATCGAGTGGGCACAGGCCAGGACGCTGGGTAACACCGTACGATGCATAGGACAGCGTCCTACAGCAAAGAAGAATTTCACCCCCAAGGCCCATAGTGTCGAGGCCGAGATCCGACCTGACACAGAGCAAGCTGTACAAATCCTAAGTGCGTATGGCAATGACCTTCCACATACGGATGCGCTGTATTAGTATCCAATACGGCTGTAAAATTCACCACCAACGAGTGGTTTCAAACAACACACATTTCTTATCTGACTATTTGGGAGGCCAGAAGTTTTAGGAGAGAATCCCCTTCTTGCCTTTTCCTGCTCCCAGGGGCTCCCGCAGCCCTCGGCTCGCGGCCCCAGCTTCCGTCTTCACACCAGCAGCTCGGCCTCTGTCCACCTCCTTTCTGTCTCTGACCACCTTGCTTTTCCCTCTTACATCCTGCCTGCCTGCTGATGACCTTGAGCCCACCCCATAATCCAGGACGCTCTCCCCATTTCAGCACCTGCAACTTCATCACACCCACCAAGCCCCTTTGCCCTATAAGTCAGCGTGTTCACGGGTGTCAAGGATTAGGACGTAGACATCTTTCAGGGGCGTTATTCGGCCTGCCGCATATACTCGGATCGAACGAAGACCACTTCCATGATCTAGAAGGCTCCTGTGTCCCCTTTCCCTCCCAGCCCCCCTCCCAATTATTCTGTCTTCTCTCACCATAGAAATTTTTGCTCGTTCTCAGGGTCAACGATCGTTAAAGAAAATCCCTCTTTATTACAGGCTACGTATGAAATGTTAATACAATTATGAAGAAATCCCAACACCGGATCCCTCGAAAGCTTCAGGGAAATTCTTAGGCTGAACACTTGAACCCAGCTTAGAAAGCACCAGAACTTAATTAGGGTGAGCAGGGGCTATTTCACAGTCAGAGATGCACATTAATTATAGAAGAGTTGGGCAGGGAAGGGAGGAGAAGAGGGAGGGAGGGACGCAAGTACCAGTAATCACATATGTTCAGAGAGAAGAAAATCATGGTGGAATTTTTAAGCTGCTTCACATGGTTTCTCAAGCCTCCGGCACTCATACGGGCAGAGTCCTCTGGGGCGAGGGTGATGGGGCACAGGTGCCCCACCACTCTAGTATGGCGGGCGTATGGACGGCAAGTTGCAAACATTCACAAATTTTCTCGTTTATCCAACAATACTGGCATCAGGCTTGGGACCGAACTGCAAGGCTCGGAGGCCAGGGGCAGGGTTAGCGCTGGAGCGAAGGCCCAGTCATTGTCCGAGCTCTCCATCTTCGCAGACACAGTTCGCAACTGAGTAGCCGGTCTTCCGCCATGTGTAGGGCTAGAGTTCAGGTTCAAGGGGGAGCCACCCACCCCCACCCCCAGGCAACCCCTGATCTTTTTACTGTCTCCATAGTTTTGCATTTTCGAGAATGTCATGTGGTTGGCATCCTACCCATGTAGACTTTTCCGACTGGCTTCTTTCACTTTGCAATATGCTTTTTTTTTTTTTTTTAATATTTTTATTTATTTCTAGGAGAGAGAGAGAGAGAGAGAGACAGCGTGAGCAGGGGAGGGTCAGAGAGAGAGGGAGTCACAGACTGAAACAGGCTCCAGGCTCTGAGCTGGCAGTCAGCACAGAGCCCGACGCGGGGCTCGAACCCACAAACCACGAGATCATGACCTAAGCAAAAGTTGGACGCTTAACCGACTAAGCCACCCAGGCGCCCCTGCAATATGCTTTTAAGGGTCCCTCCTTGCCTTTCCATGCCTTGCTGGGTCTTTGAATTTTAAGGCAACGTATTAGTATGAAGGGCGTTAGGTGGAAGTGCTCCTGGGGGCTGGGGAGCAGGTAGTGAGCAGTCAGCAAGGTGTCTTAGTCCTTCCTCCCAGTGAGGCCATTATGGCCCAGCCGTCTTGAGCCCTGCTTGCTGGTTCCCTGCCTGACACGGCCAGTTGGCTGTCTGCCTCCATGAGCTCACCCTGAAACATACATATATTGTGTGCAGAGCCTTTGCAAATGTTTTTTTTCCTTATTAAAACAATAATAACTGCACTGCAAAACTATTAATCTGGCAGTAAATTCTTACAGGAAATTTACTGCTATGGCTGTATTTCAGAAATTGGCCGTATCATCCCAGAAGGAGGTACAATTAAACATTTAAGAATAAAAGTCGTGCAGAATTTAGGTGGCGCCTCTTGTCTGAAGGTTTCAAAGACTGTCTATTCTTTTCCCATCAAATGCTCTACAGACGATTTCAGAGGCTGAGAAATGGCAGAGCTAAGTCCAAGGTCAACCATGAAGTCATCAGCAGAGCCAGTTGGTCTCATGGCTTCCTCGGCTGTTCCTTGTAGCCCTTGCTGTGGCTGGCTTTTATTTTCCGGAAGGTGCACATGCTGCCCGGCAGTCATGTGACTCACCGGGGCTCCTGAAGATTGCTTTGACCTTGACGTGTGGCTTCCATCTGGGTCGGGGGTGGCCGGACCTGCAGAGAACTGGGGAGCTAATGGGAGAAGAAGTGAACCTCTCGTGGACGGACACAGGACAGAAAGTGAGAAACTGAGAAGGGGCCGGGATAGATTAGGGTCCGTCTGCAGGCACCACCAGTAAAGATGCACGAATGGGAACAAGTAAGAAGTGAGTCCTGGGCAAGAAGTGGGAGCCTGTCCCTAGAGTGGGAGGAGCTTCTGTAACTGCAAGTCCCCACCCTCGGCGCGGGGTGGGGGGAGGGGGGGTGGCCCTGGTTTGGGAACCTGGGATCATGTACATGTATAGAGTATAACCCATCCCCAGTAGGGGAGCTGGACCACATTGGGTTGGTCCAGAACAGAAGAGGTGGGAATGGTCATGAGTAAGGCCAGCGGAGTGGGCACCACCAGGGGGGACTTTGAGCTGATGGGGGCCTGGAAAGCCCACCAGAGAATGCCATTTATCTTCCTTCCACCCACATCTGTGTGCCAAGCTCTGCCCTGGGCTATTCGGCCTCGTTCCACAGGCAGCAGAGAGCCACAGAAGGCTGATGGGCAAGAGAGTGCCCAGAGGACTCGGGGTTCTAGAGTGGAGTTTTGGGTTTTCTCCCTGTGCTCATCCAACAGCTATGGTTCCCGAAAGCATGTCAAGTGTTGGCTCTGCGGGCCAGCCCTCCTGGTCTGTCTCACCCCAGCTCGGCGTGTGCCCCTCGAGAGCAAGAAGGAGGTCCTTCTGCGAGCCCCTCCCCGAGATGCCCTGCAACTTGTGCAGGATGGGCTCAGTGAGCGTCCGAGCCCCAGCAGCCCTGCTTGCGGTGTCTGTGGATGCGGGTCAGAGTCCAACTCCTGGGTGCGTGGTGAGCCATCTATACCAGGGCAGGTGCTACCCGGCCGTGGTGCTCGGTCTGGCCCGTTCTTTCATTCGTTCATTGCTGGCCCCGCGGCTGCTCCTAACTGCCCTCCGAGGTGGATTCAACTAGGGTTTCTGTTTTATGGATGGGAAACTAATGATTCAAGAGGCACCATGAGTAACTTGCCCAAAGCCAGCCAGCCAGCGTCAGATGGGAGTCACATCCGGGATCACCCAGTCCTGCGGCCCAGCACCCTTCGACTGGCGTGCCTCCCGCGCCAAGTGAGAGCTCAGTCCTGAGGTCTGTGCCGTCCGATTGCCCCAGGGGCCCCCACCAGAGTGGAAGACCAAGAGGGGAGACAGGGCACATTCTAGAAGGAGGTGGAAGTGTTTGGTCAGCCTGTGGAGGCTCTGGCACATTCCAGTTTTCTATTTTTCTAGCCTTAGGTTGTCATTACACTGTGGCGACTCCACCTGCATCTTCCTGAAGATCGGCCCACCCTGTGGCTTGGACCCAGTGTCCAGGCTCCTTGGAAGAAGCTGTTCTGGTCGGCTCTGAGCAAAGGGAGATGTTCCCAGCCCTCTCTGCACGAGAGCCCGCAGGAAGACACCCCCTCCAGTCTGCTGGGAAGCCTGGCATTCCATAAGAGGGTTTTTTTTTTTCGTTTTGTTTCTTTGGATCTTAGGGGAAATGTGTAAAATGATGCTCACGAGGGGCTGGGAAGATGCAGCCGTGCAGCCCAGGACCCTAATGAAATTAAAAACGAAGAAGGAAAAATCATTGGGAAATTATTGCAAAAGTTTTCTCCAAGTTGGGGGTGGGGGGAGAAGAGAGAACATAATTTATTGGAGGTTGGGGAAAAGGCAGGGCTCGCTCTAATAAACATCTCGTAAGAGAGCTAACTAAGGAGAGTCTTTCTTGGATGCACACCGGATCGTGCACTCGGCAAGCTCCAGGGAGGTGGCCCTGTGGAATCAGTGGAGGAATCAGGGTCCTAACAGCAGATAGTGTGGCCTGAGCTAACAAGCACACGCCCTAAAACGAAGCAGATGGGGCTTTGTCGGAAGAAAGAGCTGCTTCTTATATTACGTTTCAGAGGTTTTGTAGGGTAATGATAATAATGTCTTCCTTTCTGCTTTTCCCAAAGCACCCCAGCTTCTTAAATAGGTCAGCACCATGCAGATCCTCGGCCCCCACTTCTCAGACTGGAAACTCCTCGGCCCACGAGGCTGGTAGGCTTGTCCAGGTGGCGGAGGCTGGAGCAGGGACAGAGACAAAGGCTTCTGAGTTCCCCCAGAAGGAGGCTGTCCTCTGCCTCCATGCCAGATTCCTTGTCCCTGCTCGGAAACTGGAGCCAGATCTGTCCCATGGCTGCCACAGGGGTCCCACCCCCCACCCCCCGCTGATTTGGTTGCATTTGAAAATTGGGAAGATTCATCGCAACCCAGACACACAACTTCTCTTGAAGAGTCGGGAGACCAGGCAGCTGTGGCCATGCTCCCCTGTGGTGCCAGCCCCGGGACGGGGCACCCCTGCCCCCGTGGTCCCACGTGGGATCTGGCCTCCGGTCACGTCTCCGGCCGGCCCTCCCTGGGTGTCTGCGCGTGGATCACCTGCTCTCTGCCAGGACCTGCAGGCGTCCTCCCACGTCCCCAAGGCAAATGGAAAAAGGAGACAAAAATTGTATGGATAATTAAAAGGCGGAAGTTTTAGCTCTCGCCGGAGTCTTGCGGGCATGATGCAACGATGTCCACATGAGAGCACGAGCTAATCGTGTTACTACCACATCCTCCATCCTCCGAAACTTGAGTGTACACCAAACAATCTCAGAGTCCGTGGAGTGGCTCCGTTCCAGCTAGACTCTGTCAAATCCAGCTAGACTGTTTGATTTTGCAGTGGGCCTTTAAAAAAACATGATAGGCATTAAGATAATGCCTACCAATACGGGACTGGCTAAATAAAACGAAACGTTGCATACAGTAGAATTCTAATTAGCAGTTAAAAATGAATGAACTCCAGCCCTGTTGATACATATTTAAATATACACAGAGCACAATACCGTGTAACAGGACTTGGCAAAGAACTCACCCACTGCCTTTCTTTGTAAATAAAGTTTTATTGGCACACATCCCTGCCCATTTGCTTACATATTGCCTGTGACCGCTTGTACACGACAGCGGCAGAGACAACAGCTACAGTAGAGACCATATGGTCTACTGAGTCGAAAATGTTTATTAGCAAGCCGTTTATGGGAAAGGTTTGCTCTACATTATTTTGGGATACACACACACACACACACACACACACGTTTCATATATAGTGATTTTGTTGGAAAGATGTTGATGTTCGTGGCAGAGATGGTCTGTGAGAGGGAATCCAAGATAGGGAGTATGTAGCATAAAATTCCTTGATCCTAAAGTTCTATTTCTTTAGTTAAAAAAACATATATTTGGAACAAAACGAATACATGTTCACAGCTGTCAAATTCCAGTTGCGGGTTCATAGGTGTTTGTTTTATTCGTAGTTGAACCTTTCTGTGTTTAAAATGTTTTTAATAAAGATTAGTTTATCAAAGAACAAAATGAAGTTGTAAGAATAAAATAATCATGGCAACATTATAAAACTCTCAGAGCGACATGATAATTGCATGTTTAAAATGATCTACCGTAGCCATCTTCTGAAATATTCCATGTAGTATCCCTGGTTTTCATCTAAGTTATTTGGGAAGAAAGGATTTCAGTTTCAGGGTTTCTTACATTTGTATATTTTACAAATTCCCTTCTATATCTTTATAAATAGTTCTTAGGTACGAGCGACAGATTCACTTAATCCAGGCACCGATTTCCCCCTCGTGATCTTGTGTTATTTTCCCTCAACACAGGAGCAATGTATAGAGTTGTCCAAGAGCAACAGCTCAATTATGCAAGCAGTGCCTTCCAACATGCGAATAACCCCGTCTGAGAATCCAGGAAAAATAACCAGCCGGGCCTTGTCCCACTTTACTCAAATCACATGGACAATTTACGTCCGTGAATGGAATTTCAGTTTGATCTCAGAGTTGACATGTAGGGGCCAAGGCACATTATAGGGGTGGCGAGGGAGGGTTGCCGACAGAGTTGGGAAGAACTTGAGTAATGTAAAGCAGACGCCGGCCCTCTGCCGATGCAGCTCGAGCCAGGTGTGGGACTGGGGCAGGTGACTTGGGGAACACCAGTCCCACTCGGGGGGAGCCTGGGGGCAACGCAAGGGACGAGGGATGGAGAACAGGACTTAGGATCTGCCATCTCTCCGTCTCCGGATCTGTCCACCCAAGAAGTGGAGCGTGGGGTCTGGCAATTTCCGAAGACATCCTCTTCCATACCTGAATGAGGGGTTATGCACAAAATGCTAGCAGCCAAGTGGGCGGCTCTTGAAAACAGCCTTCTGGAATTTCCCAGACTTCTTGCAAATAATCCACATTACTTTGTCAGGGTGGAAAAACCTAAATTTCTTCCTCTTCTGTCTGGAATATATACAGTAAAGTCTTTGTGACTTGGTGGGGCTTGCCTGGCCGAGAAGACCTCTGCTCTTGGCCGGGCTGGGCCGCCATGAACTTGGTGACCTCCAGAAGATCCAGCACCTCTGGGGTCCTCTGTCTACTGGCCGGTGGGTTTGGGGGTCTGGGGGAGGCCCTGAGGCCCCCAGCCTTTGTCCTCAGATGTCCCAAAAATCACATGATCCCTGCACACGTCGCAGGTGGGCTGGGGGTGGGGTGGTGGCGCAAGCTGCCGCAGGGCCTTGGATGGGAGCAAAGGAGGCTGCAAAGAGGCTCCGCAAGCAGCTTGCAGACTGGGGCAGGAAGGGCCCTTCCCGTCACGAGTTGGCCGCCCGCAGACTCAGTGCGGCTGCAGAGTCCCGTGGTCGTGTGGTCATCCGTCCCGGCTGCGAAGGGGGTGCCCTGCCCTGCTGGACCCCTCTTTTCATGGCCTGAGTGTCCATCCCTTGTTGTAAGCTGTCTGCCAGCCCCCAGACCCAGCCCCCCCACAGCAGCTCTCTGGCCTGCCCTCATCCCTCATGGACCCTGGCCGGACATAAGCCACAGCTCAGGCTTAGCCACCTTGAAATGTCCGTAACTTCTCCAGAGCTCATCTGGGAAATGGTGATAATCACTAGACCAGTCTTACAGGCACAGGGCAAAGAGTCAGGGGCATCAAAACCAGAGACTTTAAAGGGGAGGCCAGAGGATGGCCCCCCACACCTCCTGCCCCCAGGCAGCAGAATGTCTTCCCCCTCCTCAAGCGGCCCTCCCCTCCAGCCTTGGCTTTCTCTTGGGCTCTGGTCACTACTCACCCTTTGCTCTCCAGAATCCCATGTGGTACCACACCTGGTCCCAACCCTGAAGACAGTCCCCTCTGTGCATGAAATATGTCCTGTCTTGCACAATGAGGCCTCCATGCCCTGCATGACCCTATTCTCTGCTACTCAGACCGGACAGGGCACGGTCCTCATGCTGAAGGAATGACCTTGACCAAGAAGAAAGAGCTTCATGGAGGTTACCCATCGGTGGGGGATGACCATGGAAGAAAGAGAAGGAAAATACAAGCAGTGACTAGAGCTTCTCTTGCAATGACCAGGCAGGCGTGAGGGAGTGATGTGCTGGTACTTTCGGCAGGCGGGTCGGGGAGGCGGCTGCGGAGCTGAGACTGGCCGAACAGAGGGAGGCAGGCGGCCATGACAGCAGGGCATGGCTCAGGCTGGTGGCAAAGCCCAACGGTGGGAAGTAGGGCTGTGTGAGACCGAGCTATGGTCTGGAGGGAGAGGAGGAAGGAGAATGAAGCTGGGGGTGAGCAGGCTATGAACCCTGGGGACTGGGAGGGGGGCCGTGGCCAGAAGTCAGGGGGAGCCTCATCTCCATTTGAGAAAGATGATGGTGGCCGCTGGGTAGAGAATGGACCGTAGGGACACAGCGAGAGGGGATGAGTGTTTTCTCCACCTCCGCTGCCCTTTACTGGGGAGAATTGGGCACGTTTTCTAATTTAAGCTCCAGCTAAATTAAACTAATTTAGCTTCACGGAACCCAGGAATTAATGGATGGTCCAATGACCCCAGTGCAGCTGAAATGTGAAAGCATCATAAAGCCCTTGCACACAGAGAGGATAATGGAAAACGCTTATGGGTCTGACCTGCTTGGCCTCAGCTGGGTTTTAATAAAATTAACACATTTGGGAACTCTGTTGTTCTTCTCGTTCTCAAAACAAAACAAAACCCCCCAAAACTGGAGTGTCCCACCCTGGATCCTATTGAAAACGGGCACGGCCTCATAGAGCTGTTCTGAGTACCTATTACTATATTATCAGGATTTCTCCTAAATCCCTCCCAGACAAAGCCACAGTTCTTTAGGGGAAGGTTGGCCTTAATTTAATTATTGAGAATTACTTTAAGATCCATGTTTTCCTCATATTACTGAAAAATAATCATTATAATAATGAGGACCGCATGTGTCCTGGATCTAATTATTAAATCATTATATTGCTTTATAATTCATATTAGCTGCTTTGGCTAAAGGGTCAGATGAAAAAAGGCAGAAACATTTTTTTTCTATTGAGTTGACATTTTAGTTTCTATCCATACAGTTGTGTGCAGCCTGAGGAAGGGCAGGGCAGGAAGCAGGGGCTTGGCTGTCAGGGCTGTCGGGGGCCCGAAGGACACAGGGAGGGCTCCTCACACACGGGACCCGGGTGAGGGTCACCAGTGCTGACCTTGGCCCCCAGGTGCCGGCGGGGGCAGGGGGGTGTCTCAGCGGGCAAGTGTAAGTGCCTTGGAGTGGCCTTAAGCCCTCAGACTCCGTGGGCGCTCCCTTAAGGCACCTGCTTAGGGAAAGTCCTTGGAAAGGTAGAAATATGAACAGACGGTGTACAGGGGACGTTTGAGTAGCTCCTGCGAGGTGCAGTGGCTTCAGCTAGGCAGCCTCGAGTGGCTTCCTCGCACGAAGGATTGTCACCAGAATAAAGTGAGCAAAACCAGGCTGTCTTCAAATACGAAATAAACCATCCTAAGAAAAATGCCATGACAAACGAAGGTGATGTGTGACTTTGTTGGGAGTAAAATTCCAAATAACTGAAAAAGTCACATTATCAAAATCCTTCCAAAAATGTTCGCAGCCAGAAACCGTCTAGAAAGCAGTGTGTGTGGGGGGGGCATCGTGCTGGGACTCGGGGCACCCACCACCCGGACCGGGCCCATCGTAGTTGCTCAGTAAACCCTCCCAGTGCGTCGCGGATGGAGTCTGAGTTCTTCCTCAGAAACCATGTCCTGGGAGGCTCCGGACAGAAGGGACGGGATGCCGCTGTGGCCACTTGGCGGAGTCCGGGCGTTCCGGGAAAGAGCAGAAGTTTCTCTGCCACCCGCTGTGCTCCAAGGGACACCGCGGCCCAGCCCACGTGTCTGCAGGGACCTGGGACGGACTCACAGGGCCTTCAGGGGGAGGTCGGGACCTCTTCTTTGGCGCCCAGGATGGTGCTCAGCTTTACCTTCTGCCCAGACCCCTGTGCTGCCCTTCGCTGAGCATTCAACACAGCAGGTGCTCCGTATGAGCTGGCCCTCTCTAAAGGCAACTCTTTGGCAAAGAAGAATGTCAGCAAGAGGTCCCAGGAAGATTCTGGAACTACTTAAGGGAAAACTGCATGTTGGGGACCTGTTTGGCAAAGCCAGCAGCTCCTGGATGTTATGACTGAAGCCCAGGGAAGGCAGGAGGGGCTGAGCCCCGAAACCCAGCGGCTCCACATTGACAGACCCCTCCAGGTCCTTGAAAACCAAGGGACAGCTCCAGACAGAGGTTAATTTGTGTTTAATAGGGGCACAAAATGCAGCAATGACTTAACCATGGCAACGAGCAATTATATTAGGCTGAAATTTAAAATGGCGGGGGCGGGGGGGGAACGAGAACCCTCTGAAAGATCCATCAGTCCCTTCTCTGCCATGTGGACAGATGACAAACGGGGCGGGCTTCATGGGTGAGTATAGGGCTCCCTGAGTTCCAAAGAACCCACACTTACTTTAGTTCTGGGCTGTCGCCATCTTGAAATTCTTCACAATTGTCATACAAAGGGTTGCCTTTTCATGGCACTGGGTGCCACAAATCGTGTGGCTGGACCCGATTAGGGGACTTGGCTATAATACCTGGCCCTTCCTTCTGTGTCTCCGTCACTTTTTTTGTAGCCAAATGACTTTGTGACAGCTTTTCCTGTTTTTCTCTTAATTATTATTTATCTGCCCTCTTAAATTAAGGTATAACATGCAAACAGCAAAGCTCAGAAATCTTAATCAGTAATTTTTTTAATTGTATGTATCAGTCCTTATGATGTGCTACACAGTTTCCAGCCTCCAGAAGATTCTTTGGTACCGTGTCCCAGTTACCCCCTAGGTACCCACCATCTGATTTCTAGCACCAGTGGGTATGTTTGTAGGAGTATTTTATCTCAGAAACATTTTCTTATTTAATTTTCTCACTTTTCTTGGAGATTATTCAGGTCCATGGGAATCCAGAAAATCTTAAGGGAAAAAGAAGCTAGAACTATTTAAAAAAAACACTGGCTATGGCAAAAACAAAAAACAAAAAACAAAAAAAACCAAAAAACAAAAAAACCAAAAAAAAAAAAAAAAAAACCACCCAAAGTTGGGAGAGTACCTAAGTCCTTTGAATACAGTAAGACATAATTCTATTTTGATGGTCCATTCTGCAATGAGATCCTTGGGTCTTTTACGAGATGCTTTCAGGGATCTGGAATCATATATTTTTGAAATGATATATTACCTTAAATTATCTTAATTGTTTCATTAATGTGAACTTGATATAAAGTAGCCCCTTGAAGTGCATTGCTAAGGAGGGGAAGGAGATTAATAACCTAATCAAGCATTTGGAAACAATTGGCATGCCTCCTGGAAAGGGTACTCTAAAAATTTCATTTAAAAATGTAATTATATTGATTAGAAAGACGTATTCCTTTGTTTCAGGGAGCGGATCTTATAGTTTAAGAGCATTTAGCTGAATTGATAGAATTATATTTAAAATGCTATCTTCTTAATTGTATAAAATGTAATTTCCAGGCTTTTACTGCAGAAAGACTTGGGTTTCTGGAGTCTTCTGTCGTTTTAATGTTGATTTGGGGGTGACCCTGGTGTTACTGGAAACGAGAAACGAAAGTGAAGGAGGGTTTTGTGTACGGCGTCATTGTGTCAGAGCCCGCTTTGCGGTGGGAAAGGTGGCCGTGGGCGGTGGTGACAGGTGGAGACGGGGGGGTGGGGGGTGGGGGGGTGGGGGGCTCCTTGGGAAGTGCGCCCCGGGCATCAGGTGCCCGGGGAGCCCAAGCTCTGTTCTCCAGGCTCCACCCCCCCTTCTGGGAACCAAGATCCTTGGCACAATTTTTCAGCCTTCTTTGTGGTATCATAATTACCTTCCTTGAGGGAGGGCTGGATTTTTTAAAACAAGAAACTGAAGCTAAGACAAGATAGTGATAAGCCGGGAAGATGATGCTCTCAGATAAAATTCTGGATGATGAAGCAAATCACCAAAGCCCTGAGGCTGATTTTCTTGTGTGCCTTCAAAAGCTCTCATCCTTTGATCCTGGAGCTCCTCTTTGTCCTGGTTATTTATCCGAAGGAAAGAATACCTAAGAAGGGGAAAAAATGCCGCCTGCATTAAGATGTTCAGGTGTGTTGATGGTAACAGCTGAATAAATAAACAAGCAGGCAGAGCGCAGGACAACCTTGATGCCCCCGAAAGGGGTCTGCAAGCCCTCCTGGGCCCGGACCCCCCCCACGGACACCGTAATGATGGTCCCAGTGCGCAGAAGCGCTGATGAGGGAGTGTGGGAAAGAACCCCAGGACCCCCACCCCGTAGGGGCCACCGTTGGGAACACAGCAGTGGCGACGGGCTCGCGGGATTTGGAGGGAAGGCTTTCTCCCCTTGTTTTGGCTTAAAACTGCATCTTTGTGAGAAATAAAAAATGCAAAGGACCTAGAAGAGAAGCAAATGGAGACCAGAGCACTCTCCTTTGTAGTCTGATTCCGAAAGGGAAGCAATAGCATTTTGAGCAACGGCACCAACAACCGTCCGTCCCTGGAACGTGTAATCATGTCCTGAGGCCCTTCCGGTGGAAGGGTCGGGAAATGTTCGGAAGTGTGTATGTTTTTCCGTCACTACTACGGATAACCGACCTGTAGAAAGTTCAGAGAAAGATCTTCACATAAAATCACTCGCTCTGCTCCATACAAGCCAGTGAGGATATAGTTCTTGTTGCCAGAGGACAGGGGGTCATGGATGGAAGAAGGCCACCGGGTCCAAGGCCACTCGGTGGATTTCAAGAAGGAGCCCTGTCCCTGAGTCTGAGGCCCCGTCAGACAAAAAGGAGCTTGAGGAGAGGGGTCCGTCCTGTCCTCTGTGTCGGTGTCTCCTCCACACGGCCTACAGGTTTCCCCCAAGACTTTCACTCCATTTTGGATGCGCTCAGCTTCGGTGGCATCTCATCAAATATCTGCTGCCAATTTGAGCGGATAATCCCCTGGAGGCTGAAGTTGACATCTCACCTCCAGGCCACAGGAAGACAAAGACAAACTCAAACTCCCTCAGAGGCCGGTTCTAGTGTGAAACACAAGATTGCTCTTCATGCCTTTCTAGACGTGTGTTTTCTACAAGTTTTTACTCAGAACGTACAGCTCCCTTGATTTATCTGTCCTCATTTTTGACAGAGACTATGATAAAAAGAAATATTTATCTAAATTGAGGAAAACGCCCTGAAACTAGTTGATAATTGGCAAGAAAGCCAGCGCGGGAAAGCGACAGGGAGCGGTGGGGGGTGGTGGTGGCAAAAATTGGCAAGTTCCCTCCGGTGGGGGCCCAGTGACAGCTGCCTGCGGCCGTATTGAAAGGCAGGTCCGGTGCTCTTATTTTCAAGGGGGAAGCTTAAGACCTGAATATTTAGATAAAATCTCGAAATTTTAAAATATTTCAAAAGAGAGAGAGACTCTCACTTAAAAAAATTTTTTTAAACATTGTATTTATTTCTGAGAAAGAGAGGCAGCACGAGCAGGGGAGGGTCGGAGAGAGGGAGACACAGAATCTGAAACAGGCTCCAGGCTCTGAGCTGTCAGCACAGAGCCCAACACGGGGCTCGAACCCACGAACTGTGAGATCATGACCTGAGCCCAAGTCGGACGCTCAACCGACTGAGCCACCCAGCGCCCCACAATCCCCATGTTTTAAATTATTAGCTTTAACAGCCATAAAATTAATGTATCTAATTGCTATAAAAGTTTCTAAATGCCCACATTCCATTCCATCAGATTAATAAGCAGCTTGAGAACCCAGCGGGCTCTGATGCCAAGACCACACTTGGAACAAGACGGCTTGGATGACCCCCTCCCAGAGGTAGGGAACCCGGGGCCTTCATCGTCATCCTGCCTGCAACTGGTAAATGTTGCTTCTGGGGAAAGTAGCTCTCTGGCCTTCCATCCCTCCTCGGCAGACTTAGTGTGTTCCTGCCGTGGCGAGTGGCTGCCGTCAGGCGTGGAAGCGAGGGGCTCGGAGAGCATGGACAGGCTGCCAACAGCGGCTGCTACATGAGAAGCTTTTTGCTTCATGGTAGCTCCGTTATCACGGTTCTTAAAGTGCGGTACCCAGGCCAGCAGCAGCAACATCACCTGGGAACTTGCTTAGAAATGCAAATTCTCAGGCCCTCTTCGAGACCTGACAAATCAGAAACTCCAGGCGTGAGCCCTCCAGAGGGTTCTGATGGCGGCCCCAGTCTGAGAGCCTCCGCTCTATTGCATTTTAAAGCAATTAGGCCAATAAACAGTTAAGAAATGTCTTTGCTGTTGCCTACAATTAATTCAAACTTAACTGGGTTTGGCTTCTGCCTTTCAGAGAGCTCAAAGTGAACACATTTTTCCTAACAATTGCATTATTTAAATAATGCAGGGCGTAAGCTCTCTATTTCCTTTTCTCTAAGCCATGCCGGTAAGTCCAACGCATAGAAAATCGCTTTAAAGTCCGGCCTTGAAGATCTGTATTCAGAAATGTTTCTCAAGTCATTCCTCTGTTAGATGTCAACAGTGGCAGATGATAAACTCTCTTCTGCAATGCGACACCTTCCTTACTACTAGACCATTAAGCTGTCTGAGCCAGAGTTCTCTCTGATTAAACAGGAAATGCCATCTGCAGAGCCTGGTATCCATCCAGGGTCTATGAAGGACGGGCCCCAGACAAAGAATAATAAAAAGCCTTTCATTTGCTCAAAGTGTTCTCTTCCTCAAGGTGCTTTCATATAAATAATTTGCAGAGAGCCTGGCCGAAACCATGTGTGAGAGGCCACATGGTACGGGCAGCGTCTCCATTGGGGAACAGGGAGATGGAAGCGTGGGTGGTAAAGGATTTGCCTGGATGTGTGCTGTTCACAGAGTGTGGGGTCCTGCCTCCCCACCCCCACCCCCACCCAGCACCCTTCTTCTCTTGAATGAGAACCAGAACTTGGAAGGATTTCCTCAGTTACGAGTGTTTCCACCGAGCCTTCTGCTCCCACTGGGCTCCCGCCGTGGTCACCTACCTGCTACTGAGCTGGGTGGGTCAGCCTCCGTCTGGCTGGGTGGCCCGGGGCCCGTATCTCACCCCCAGGTTGTCAGCACTATGCCAACAACTTTGGTGTCACCGACGCATCTGACAGAGGATTGGATTAGGTAGATCGTGCGTTCTGAGAATAGAAGACCAGATGGAAGCACAAGGGACATGCTTTGCTATTTAATAGCGAGTTTGTCAACTCTGCGTCAATAGCCCAAATTAATCAGTAGCCCTTGGCATTTGTGGCCGCGTGCTTGTCACCCGGCTTGGTTTTGCCCTTTCGCTCAGCCCTGCGACATTCGACAGGGTCTGGAGCCATTTTTGGTCATCACAGCTAGGCGAAGGGGTGCTCTTGGTATGGGGGTGGGGGCGAGACCAGAGACCCTGCTAAGCATTGCACAGAGAGCCCCGGCCACCGGTTATCTGGGCCAATGTGGAGAGGTTCCGCTCTGTGGCCCTAGGCTGGCACCGTTTCCCACTGCCACACCCGGCACGTCATAATTAGCAAAGTGATGCACTCGAAGCTGAGGAGGAGGGAGGGGCAGACCCAGCGTCCAAAGTACAGATTTGCTGGTAAGTCAAACCCGTGTCTGAGTTCCCTGCCCTGTTTGCTGAAGGGAGGATCTTTCCTACTGAGGGTTCATTAGTTAGTGTCTTTCGGCGCTATCTCAGGCAGCCAAACAACCAATGTATTTTTTTTAACGGAAGTTTAAGCCCTAACCTTAGGCAACCTGTATTGAAATATGGACCCGGGGTGAGCGGGCCCCAGTTCCTCCTGTTCCGGATGCAGGCAGACTGGCCGCCGGGTCCGGAGAAGATAACCTCTCTTGCTTTAACAGTTCAGTTCCCTCTGACGGGTTTTTATGGAGCGCCTGCCTGGTAGCTTCCACGGGGCCACCGGTGGGTGGAGGAGGATGGGCAGAGGAGGTTTGCAGGCAAGGTGCAAGTAGGGTGTCAGGAGGAGGCGGGCGAGGCGCTAAGCCATGAGGCTCAGAGGCGGGGCCGATGATGGAGCAGGAGTGGGGAGCGTGGGTTCGGGGAGTCCTCCCTGCAGCCTGAAGACCTCCAAGGACTCCAGGCCCCTCCCCGCCCCCACAACTAGCCCCACGCATGGCCCAGAGAAAATTCTCTGCAATCACGTGCAGTAGAAGTTTCGAGGGACCTCGGAGGCATGCACGTCTCTTCAGTCTCGCTCACGCTGCCCCTGCCTTCCTCCCCCTGCCTCCAGGGACACCGGCGCCGAGACAAGAATCTACAGCGCGCAGGCTCCCTAGAGCCCAAGTCAGGGTTCCCGGTTTCTTAATTGGAGAAATAAAAGCAATCAGGCCTGCCTCCTGCCTTCTGTGTAAATGAATGCATTTTGGTAAACTATCTGAGGATGCACCACAAGAGGCAATTATTCCTGCCTGAAACGGACCATCACAGACTCACCTCATGAAACACATCTCGTTTGCTACTTCTCATAATCTGGTTTCCACGCACTAACTTCATTAGTGTGAAAATGGGGTCCGAGTGCCCAGCGAGGGAAGTATAATAGCGTTAATGAGATTGGCTGTGCCCAGAGGGTCCTCCTGGATCTGGGGGTGAGGAAGAAGGTTGAGGTGGCTGTGAACTAGTCCTCACGAGGGAAGCACAGATCCCACAGGGAGCAGACACCCTGAGACAGAGAGGGATTCTCCTGGGAGTTCATGAAGAAATTACCCTCCTTTGGAAAACTGGGTCGACCCAGCCTCCCCTGCGTCCAAGCCCCTGTGGCCGGGACAGCCCGTGTCCTGGGCTGCTGGGGGGGGATGGGTTTTGACCCTTAGAGCAGTGACTTGGCTCTCCTGGTGCCCTTAATGTCTTTACAGAAATAATCAAGGTATTTTTATCTTAATCTTAGGCCACAGAGCAAGAGGTGAGGCTCGGGCTGGAGCCAGTCTGTCCTACTGGGTGGGTACAAGATAGACATTGACTCATCACCATCCTGGAGAGGGCTTCACCCAGAGGCAGCTAGACAGGAAATTGGAATTTCTCCCCTCTCAAATTATTCATTATCTGCAACAACATCTTAATAAAACAGACAAGAGGTCAGTAATTGGAGCTTGGTAATTAAACTGAAAAAGAACAGCTTAACTCAACTGTAGTGCGCGGTAATATACTCTGACATATAGTGACATACAGACGTAGGGAAGGGGCGCGAGGGGGGGGAGGCGCGGTGGATTAGACACCAGACGGCGGGTCCTGGGCTGTCTCTGCCCAGTCGGTGCCCACCGGGCTCGCGTTCACATGGGATGGCTTTTGTTGGCTGGGGCCGCTTCTGCGGCCTTTGACAGGTGGCCCCCCCGGCCGTTTTATTTAACCAGATTGTAAGACAATTAAACAAAAATGAAATGTCTGTGTATTTCCATTTCTTTTAATAATGGCAAATGTGAGGTTTCCTGAGAAGCTTGCCTGGAAAAAGAAATTAGTCTCAGCTTTCAAAGAGGAGGGAGTGAGTGCAGGGACGCTCTAGGAAAACGCCGTGTGTGAGTTCGGTGTTGGAAGGTGAAGAAAGACGGACCGCAGCCACAGTAGGGGTGGGGAGGAGAGGGGGGCGGAAAGGGGAAAACACCCAACCCAACCCGCCACCTTAGGCTATCACTTTCCCCCTGTGCTTATCTCCGGGCTCCTTTTGAGATCTTGAGGACTTGGCCGCAGGAAGGGGCTGCCTTGGTTTCAGAACCAGAACTGTAGGGATGCTGGTTTATCTAAATCCCGGGCTTCGTCAGATCCGCGGGGCGAGCGGGAGCTGTCATTCTGAGAGCCGGCTCTGTAGCAATTGTCACTGTCTGGTGCGTCCCGGCCGCCCTGCTCTGTAATCAGACGGCCCACCTGGCGATAAGATGCTCCTGTGAAGAGTCATTGCAAGTCTCTCCCGTCTGTAGCTGGAGCCCAATTTGAAGCGCCTTCTGGTTGTCAAGTTTGCTCTCATTTTTCCTTTCCTCTTCAGAGATAATCACAAAAACAATTTCATTGGTCTGTCACGCAGGTAGAGGGAGAGAGGGACATTGGGTTTAACAGCCCTGAACAGGCACGTGTTCTGGCCCCCGGGTCAGGAGGCCCGAGCTCGGGTCTTCCACAGGGTCCCAGTGGCCCCCGTTCTTGGAGGCGCCCCCCCCCCCCTTCCACTCCACGTTCGCCTCCTCCTAAGCCTCTGCCCTGATCCCAGCTGGCTAGCCACATCCTTTTTTCCTTCCAGGGTTGGAAAATACCTTTGCCTCCAATTTTCCAAGCCAGGAGCACATTAATCTCTTGTTCCGAACTTGCTGGTTAAGTCGTAGACCACCAGCATAGAGCACGGCCCGGAGTCAGGTGGCAGGGACCCAGGGAGGGGGCCTGGCTGCGGGAACACGGCCCCACACGGCTCACCGAGAGCACGGAGCGCCGCGTTATCCCCCAGCCTAGGCACCGGCCTCACAACGGGCGGGCTATTTGGTGAGTCTCCCCTGCCTGTCCAGCTGTCGACGGCGCCATGGGGACCCACTCAGCACGCTGCCTCATTGACTTTGACTTATGCTCAGGAAACACAGACGCCTCTGCATGGTTTCCTCTGGGGCAGGGAGGGGATGTGCGGCCCTGGCCAGGCTCCGGCTTATTGTGGGTCTTTTGGGCCCATGGACCTACCTGGGGTGGGAGGGGGCGGGGGGGAGGGGGAGTTCCCTGATTCCCAGATGCCTATTGAGGACTGACATGGTGGGTGGCCAGAGCGGCCCCACATCGGGTCATCGAGGCAGAAAAGGTCAGGGGAGAATCTGAAACCTTGTCCCTTGCAGCCCCGTACATCACGACCCAGGAGGGGCTGGTGACCCATGTCATCCCAAAGAGCCGAAAGATCCCGGGATGTGGGTCCCTGTCACCCCTCTGTGTGACGCTTCTGTCTGGCCCTTTGCAGAGACAGAACAGGTCTAGGAGGGTGGCTGTAGACCACCAGAAGCCCACCCGATAGTAAGGTGCCCCTGACTGGTTTTGACGCTGGCATGCTACCCCCAGCAGAGCAAGCTAGCTCAGCCCCAGGTGCAAGGTAGGCGGCCATCGCTTGGGCAGAGTTCTCCATCCCAATCAGGACAGAAGTCTCGACATGGTTTGCACTGATGTGGGAAGCACATGTGCACCTGCAGGTCTGCCCCAGGCTGGCTGACTGTCCCCCGCTGTGTCCTGGTGAAATCAGGGTCATCCGGACCCCTGAGGAACGTCACAATAACGCACTACATTGATGACATCATGTCGACCAGGCCAAAAGAGCAAGAGGCAGCCGGCCCGCTGGAGGCCTTGAGAAGATGCAGGCGGCAGGGGGTGGGTTAGCCTCTGTGAGGGCTCTGGGCCCCGCTGCAGTGACCGGCTCCTGCAGCTGGAAATGTCCCAGGGTGTTCCCTCCCGACGGAGGCAGAGTGCGTGTCTTGGACCCCTGGCCACCAGAGGAGGAGCCGGACTCCCGTTTAGGTCTGGAAGCAGCACATTCCACGCCCAGGCCCTCCTGCGGTCTGTGCGCTGAGTGGCCCCAAGCAGAGGGCTTTGAGGGGGCCTTTGAGGGGGGCCTGGAGAGCAGGGCTGGGCTCTGCGGTACGTCCATCGTACCCCCCATCGGGTCCAGCAGACGCTGTGAGGCTGGGATGTCAGCGGTGGGAAAAGGGATCGTGTGGAGTTTGAGACAAGCCCAGTGGGAGCGTTCCGAGTCGGGCCTCAGCACCCGGGAGCCGCACGGTGGCGTCTCCACTGGGGAAGTCTAGGCCTCGTGTGAAGCTGCTGGCGTGCCCTGGGGGCGATGGACTGCCTGCCGGTGAGTGGGACAGCATGCGATCACGAGATTGTGACCGTCCTCATGAGCTGTGTCCTGGCCCTGGGGAGCCATGGAGTTGAGCCGGCCCAGCGACACCCATCATAAAGTGGAAATCACACAGGGTCGAGTGTGGGCAGGACCAGGGGTGCGAGCCAGCTGCACAGGCTGGTGGCACCAGCTGTGCCTTCCACCTGCTGAAGGAAGTCCCCCAGGGGCCCCTCCAAGGAAGGCCGGGCTCCCAGCTGCAGGGAAGGCAGTCAGTAGACGCCCTGAGTTTTCGGTTCCTGCTGGAGCGGCCTCTGCCGCTTTCTGGGGGTGGCCAGCACCCGGCCATCCGCCAGGCAAGGCCATCAAGGCCTGGCCATCCGGATGGATGGGGACCCCCGGCATCGCTGCTCCTTCCCACGTCCCTGCTGCCAGCCAGAGCTTTGGGGGCCTGAACCGGGGTCGAAGTTGAACTCTCCCCTCTGCTCTGCATCACCTCTGCCTGGCACGAGTGTCGGTCCCCAATAAATGGCTCATATTCAACTTCCGTTTCAGCACCTGCTTCTAGAGAACTGAACCAGTAACAGGGACCCAGCCATAGTCAGTGCCGTGGAGCTGTATGCACTTACTTCTCATTCCGATGACGGTCTGTGCAAGGGGAGACTCGTTCGTTTGGGGAGGTTTTATTCCCAGACTGGCAGTGACTCTGCCGTCTACACTTGGGTTCCACGGTCAGCCTGGCTGTCCCCCTTCTGGCCCATGGGGGCAGAGGGTGAACACGAGGAAGAGACACCTGCTTCTAGAGCATCTGGTGGCCCCATCTGGTGGCCACAGCCAGCTGTACGGTGGGTTGGGCAGCCCCAGGGGGACGTCACTTGGACCATGTTGTCTCAGGTTGAGTCTTATGTCGCCTTCTGCCAGGAGCTGACCTTGATCCTGGGAACCGAATGCAAATGGTTTATTTGGAAGGTGGTCCCAGGAACCCCCCCCCTCCCACCCGGGAAGGTGCAGAATACAACCAGTAAGCAAAGTGGCACCTGGTACAAGCCGTCAGCCCCCAGGTAATCCCGGGAGACTAAGCAGAGCCTGAGGTCATCATTCCTGAGACGGAAGACCCTGTGGCTGGTCGAGGGCTGATCCCAGGGCACTGTCTGACAATTCAGTGTTTCCCATGCAGAGAGCTACAGTCCTTCACTTAACAGCCCTTGGCCATGGACTTGAGCACTCAGGAAACCTGCAGCGTCTGCTCAACCACTCTTCCTGTGCAAGGACAGCCCGAACTATTCACTCAGGGTTCTTCAGTGCTCCTCATGTAAACCGTGTAAACAGATGGGCTCTCGAGAGAAGCTAGCGCCCCTTCTCTCCCTGCCTCCCTCTCTCCACACCACGATTGCCCGGGTCCTGGGCTAGTCGCCTGGGATCAACAAGAACAAGGCTCAGCCCTGGCCTTCAAAAACGGCTCAGTTTGGCGCAGAATGACAGGCAGTTGGTTTGGAGTGACTGGTAAATTTCGTCCAGCTGAGAGAATACTGCTGCCCCCCTGATGAATTTTAAAAATACACATTTTATTTTTATTTTTATTTTTATTGTTTTTTAAATGTTTTATTTATTTCCGAGAGAGAGAGAGAGAGAGACAGCGCGAGCAGGGGAGGGTCAGAGAGAGAGGGAGACACAGAATCTGAAACAGGCTCCAGGCTCTGAACTGTCAGCACAGAGCCCGATGCGGGGCTCGAACCCACTAACCGTGAGATCATGACCTGAGCCAAAGTCAGACGCGAAATCGACTGAGCCACCCAGGCGCCCCTACATTTTATTTTTAAATAAATTCGTCTCCAAATATTGTTTTTGTTTTTGTTTTTTCTAGTTTATCCAGAAACGCGAACACACACAGGTGGAAGTCACCTGCCCACGTCCGCGTACTTCCGGGTACCTGTGCGTGAGAGCGTATGTGGTGCTGCTTTTCATTCCTGGGGAACCCAGTGCGTTGCACGGTGATGGAGGAGTGATTTTCTTTGCCTTTCAAGAGACCTTCCGCCTCTAGAATGCAAACACAGCCGATCTACCTTTCCTCCAGCTTTAATAATAGTTTTGTGAAAGCCCCAGGGACTCTCCCTCACCTAACCTTCAAACCAGATTTACAAGTCAAGGAATGTTAGAAATGAATTAATTACCCCACTAAACACGAGCGAGACACAGCGCACATAAAAGGGAGGAGAGAGGCTCTTATTTCCCGTGCAGAAAAGGTTACTAGAGCAAAGCTCCTGAATTATTCTTCCTTCCATCTCATCTCCAACGCATTTAGGAGCCATATGCGCCGACTCATTTGCATATTTTCTGCCTCTCCTCTCCCCTGCACATGCACACACCCATCCCTGCAGCAGAGACACATTATTCTCCGTCCTGTTCAAGGGTGCACAGGGAAAGCCCCGTCTTTCTCTTCTGCAACGGGCTTTTAATTGCCTTCTTGATGCAGATGTGATGTTTTGCTATTAGTTTCAGCGTCTGAGAAGGTAAATGTTTATGTGCCACATGAAAGTGACTAGCACTTTGCCTCTTGCTCAGTGTGGCTCAATCTGGCTCAGCCCTGATTTCACCAACGCCAGCAGAGGCACCTCTAGAAACTTCTCAGGGGAATTTAAACAACAACTGGGTTCTCACTGTTGGTCTCCCTATGAGCTGGCCTGGCTGGGATGGGGTTGGGGGTGGGGGTGGTGGCGCCTTGCTTTCAGGAGAGGATTCTAGAGAAAAAAGAAAAAGAAAAGCCTCACCCCTCTCTTTTCAAGCACTTGATTTAAAGTTACATGATAATGCTCGCTTCGGCAGCACATATACTAAAAATTAAAGTTACATGGTAGAAAAAAATGTTATAAAAACACACACACACACACACACACACGGAGAAATTGGTACCAAATCTTTTTCACATCAAACTGTACTTTTAAAGTTCTACCAGCAAATAAATACTAGAAAAGTGAGTTCAGGACTCAGGGCTGTGTTATGACAATTCTGTAGACTGTCGCTTTAGAATGAAAGTTTCAAGCTGTAACAAAAAAAAAAAAAAAAAAAAGGTCTCTGGGTCCACAGTTTATCCAATATACTGAATCCAGATTTCGTCAACCACAAAAATGTTGTCCCAGAGACCATATGCAGAAACATGTTTTCTTCAGAACTACTAAAGTGGAAATCAAATATACAGTGAAGACAATTAGATGAAATTTGGAAAATGCCAAGCCCAGAACACCTGAGGCAGCCTTCGGCAGCAGGGGGTGGGGGGAGATTCATGCTTCCCGGGAGGTTGGGGCGGCGATTGCGGGGGTGGGGGCTCCAAAGTGAAGTATTGCAAGTGCCTGAGACGAAAAAATCCAGAATATTTGAGCCAGCTGAGTGAGAGCGGGCAGGACTGCTTTTGATCTGTTTTGCAATTTTCTTTTGTAGGTTTTCTCATACCTAATCTCGATAATGCAGGTCAGGGTGATAGGGGTCTCTGCCACTGTGCACAGATCGGTCCCCTGTGCTTGCAGCCGCGGGGGAAAGAGCGGTTTTCATAGCTTGGCCCGGGCACAGATTAGGAGGGAGATCCATACCCACCCCCCCACCATGGGCTTGCATTTGGAACTTTGGGTGGGCGTGGCCTGGGGGCGTGAGGGGAGAGCACTGTGCCCAGGGCCCGGAGGCCTGGCTGTCAGGGGTTTGGCTCTGCCTTCCTTGCTCTGCTTCCCTCGCTCTGATGGGGACAAAGATGCCTGCTTTTCTGGCTTGCGGTGAGGATTACAGAGAGAGTGTATAGAGTATGTTTTTGAGAAATCAGTTACCATAGCAGGTGCTGGGATGACGTGAACAGCCCCGCACCTGAAACCCCGGGACCCGTGTGCCCGTCTCCCATGGGCACAGAGCACACGGGTCTGGGCCAGGCCAGTCCTAGAAGCTGGGGCTTCTAGGGGGTTTGGAGCAAGTAACAGTGGCTGGAGTTTGCTGAGGCACTGAGTCCTGAGCTAAAGCACTTCTCAGGGATCACCTTCTTGAATCCTCATGATAAGGAAGGTCCTCTCTGAGTTATGGGTGGGGAAACTAAGTCACAAAGGAGTTGAAAGTTCCCATTTCAGAGAAGGGGATTGGAACCTAGGTGTTTGGCCCCTGAGTCTTGGCAGACCCTATGCCCTTCTGTCTAAACCTGTCCCCATTGCAGCAACGGCCAGCCAGAGGTGGCTACTTACCTTTAAATTAGCTAAAGATGGGGCACCTGGGTGGCCCAATCGGTTAAGCATCCGACTGCAGCTCAGGTCATGATCTCACAGTTTGTGGGTTCAAGCCCCGCGTTGGGCTCTGTGCTGACAGTTTGGTGCCTGCTTGAGATTCTCTCTCTCTCTCTCTCTCTCTCTCCCCCTCTCTCTCTCTCTCTCCCTTTCTGTCCCCTCCCACACTCAAGCACACACACTCTCTCTCTTTCTCAAAAACAAATAATTTAAATTCAAAATTAAAAAAAATTAAAAACTAAATACATTAGGGGCAGTCGGTTGAGCGTCCGACTTTGGCTCAGGTCATGATCTCACGGTTCGTGGGTCGAGCCCCGTGTCGGGCTCTGTGCTGACAGCTCGGAACCTGGAGCTGCTTCAGATCCTGTATCTCCCTCTCTCTGACCCTCCCCTGCTCATGCTGTCTTTCTCTCAAAAAAAAAAAAAAAAAAAACACCTAAATACAGTAGCTGAAGTTGAATTTAAAATTCCATTCCTCGAGGGTGCCTGCAAATCTCCCTTTGTTCCTTTGCTCCCTCAGTTGCTATCTGTGCAGGGGGAGGACGAGCCCGGGGGGCAAGCAGGAAAGCACAGCAGGTTTGTGCGACATTTGCTGAAACGCCTACCACATGCCAAGCTCTCCAAGCAAACTCAATGTTGAGTAAGCGGTGACTGAGCCGTGGCGGCGGGGGGTGGGGGTGGGGGTGGGGTCCGGTCCCAGGATGGACTCCCTGGGGGCGCCTCCCCTAGGGATTCTTGCAATGAAGGCCTGTTCTCAGCACACACTTTCCACCCTGTCGGGGAGTCAGGCATGGGACGGGGGAAAGAGCTTAGCACAGAAGTGAGTTCAGGGCACTTAGCCTCAACCAGGGCCCACAGAACGCTGGAGGTGAGCCACTCCTCAAAGTTAGCTCCCCGCCTCCTGACCCTGCAGAGGTGAGAGAGCTAGGCTATCTGATCTCTACATCTGACGCTCATTGGCTGTGTTCACGCGTGCCTCCCGTCCTTCAATAATCCCTGCTCCTGGTGATACGGCACCTGCCGGGTGGGACTCCGTCTGCCCGTGGCCAATCTTCTAGAGGAGGGCTGGACTGTGAGCTGTTAGCAGCTGGGGGCAGGTGCATCAGCCGGGAAACGGGGATCTGGGTGGGCGCCCCCAGAGTTCCTTACAGAGCTCTGCCATCTCTGCTTCTGTGTTTCGCCTGTCACTGGAAGAGAAGGCATATTCTGTTTATATTTGCGGCACCTTTCTCAAGCAGAGGTGCGTTTTGGTCCCCTCTAGTATTTATTGATGTCCCTTAAACAGCCTCTGATCTGTCCTCCCAGGAAGAAATGAAGCCATCTGGTTTTGTGTCTAGTTAGCCGTGCTGTGATAAATGACAGCCCAAAGGTTTCAGGCAGAGAGGAAAGTCGCCTCATTAACAGAGTGCGGCCCCGCGTGCTCTGAAACAATTCATCCCAAAGGGGGCTGCATTAATTAGAAATATTTTCATTCAGCACAAGGCTGTGGCAGAGCATTTGGCCGTCTGGAAGCAGGAAAGAGACACTCCATTGCCCAGTTCGCCAACGTGCTTTGCAAAGCCTTGGCATTTAAGTGTCCCTAAAAGACAAAGGCCCGTAATAACTGTGCGTTCGTCCCGATGCAAACTTCTCCACCGAGTTTCCAACGTAGACAGCTTGCCCTATGCACACGATCCTTTTCTAATTAGTTCAAGTATTCCCTTCAAACCAGGCCAGGCAGGCTGGGAGGTCGGAAAAAATTCTTCTCCCGCCAGCCTGGAAAGAAAGATGTTTTGGAAGAGCTATTCTTGTCTTGCGTGGTCTGAGTACACTTGCATCTGGGTCCTCACGTCTGAGATGAGCCTCTGGCTTCTGCTTTTCGGTCTTTCAGGCCTCAGATGTCCCCAACAGTTTTGGAGCCGGCAAATTAAATAAGACAATGATTAGGAGAACAAGAATGTCACGGCGCGTGCCTCTGCTTCGTAAGCGGCCGGAGCTGGGGCCAGGCCCGCCTTGGTTTCTCACGTCTGAGGCACGGATCCATTGGAAGTGGTGCTGGAGACAGCACAGGGGGCCGACTATGAGGCGGGAGTTCAGAAGGACCTGGAATTCAAACCCCAGAGGCTGTGGGGCTGCGGGTGACAGTCTCCAAGGTTAATAGTGCTCAATCGCTCACCTTCAGTGTCCTTATTTGCAAGAAGGGAATAAAAACACCAACCTCTCACAACGGTGGGGTGAGAACCATCAAGTGTGTGGCCTGAGCACTTCACAGGTGTTGGCTGGTATCACCGTAAATGATGGTGACGTTACTGGCCTGAGGGTTCCCGTAGGGCTCTGGGGCAAAGGCTGGAAAGATGGTTTTCCTTCTTGGGGAGCAATGTATTTCACCTGGATTTTCTGGAACTTTCTCATCAGAGAATGTTGACATTTCAGCTTCGGGTCTTGACCTGGAGCGGGGCCGTCTGAAGAGCTGTGGGTGGGGAGACCCCACCTGGGAGTTGGGTTATCTGGTCTCCTACATGGGACACTTCTGTTGTGAGTGGGGTCCTGCCCAGCTTTCCGCACAGAAACGCCGCTCTCTCCCCGGAGCTGAGCCCCTGAGAGCCACACATTCTCCATGAGAGCTTCTGTGACCTTTTCCGGAAGGCAGAAAGGCTAGGAATGTAGGAGTGCAGGTCAGATGGTGACCCTGGAGCTCAGAATTCTTGGACTCTGATCCTCCTGCTGATAAGATGTAAGTGGATGTAAAAAATAATTCCTCGAGAGAGGGGTCAAAGAGGGCTCCCACGCTGAAAATAACCTTGCCTTTTCTCTTCCTTGGGTTAAATCTCTTCCATCTTTGGACCCGTTTTCTACCTCGTTTCTCAGCTCACATATGTTTGCATGGGTTTAATTAGGATGAAGCGTCCGTGATTCACCACGGTCTTTGGCAAATGAAGAAAATAAGCACAGAAATGAAGACAGAAAACTGCGCTCGTGGTGTGTCCTGATCACCTGGGATTCATGCAAATCTGTTTCCCCAAGGCTCCCTGAGGCTGCGTGGGATCCCTGAAAGAGCAAAGCGGGGGAGATGGCCTCCTGGGGTGCTGCTCCGGCATTGGAAGGCATTCTTCTTCTACAAGGAGAACTTGAGCAGGATGATGATGGTTAATAATAGTGTATCGTACACTTGAGACTTGCTGAGAGAGTCGATCTTAAGTGTTCTCACCACACAACAAATTAAGCGGGGAAATATGTGAGCGGTGGGTAGACCAGTTAGCTTGATTGGAGAAACCCTTTCACGGCACATGTATACATCGAAGCAGCGCAGCACACACTTAAATCTATACCATGCGTGCTTATCAACTGCACATCAATAAAGCTGGGGAGAAAAAGAGCTTCCAGTCTCTCTCCAGAAGCCCCCTCCATGCCCCACAATTCCATCCTGCTGACCCATGTAATTCTTTTTGCAAGAAGGAAAAGGCCATTAAAAACACTTCCAGACACCCACCTAATGGACCAAACGATTAAATCCAACCACGTGCCTCCTCAGCTCAGCTATCTTTTTGAAACATGGCAAAATGAGCATTTGTCTCTTATTGTAAATGAAATATTTTCAAGGCTGCTCTAATTTGGAGAACAAGGTTGATTGTGAGCTTTCTGACTGAGCCAGTCGAGGGGGGGCCTGCAGCTGTCGGGTAACTAAATGAGCAGAGGTTGGAGGAGGTCACTGAGCCATGAGGGGCTGACCCGGAGCCTGGCCGGGAAAAGCGGAGAGGCCATTCAAATTTCTTAAATGGAGGAAGACAGCGTGGAAAGGTGGCCTTCTTAAATTCACCATTTGCTTTTCAACCAGATCCTTCCTTTCTCTTAGAAAGTTTTTAGAGGATTCTGAAATCAATAAAGTCATAATATTAGAATGATACAGTTTACAGGAAATGAGTGCTTCATTTTCTCTGTAAGTTTAGGGGAAAGATCACGTCAGTGCTTCTTATTGCTCATTCCGGTCTTCTTTGGGGCGGACCCAACAGTTTTCCTGTCCCTTCCTGCGGGTAAATGACTCCACACATCTGGGTGAAACCATGGGAATATCCATCTTGGAATTCCAGGAGTGGGTTCACTGGGGCACCTCCATCCCACGGCAAAGCCATTCTTAGATGCAGAGATAAAGCTGTCTCTATAGCTATAGTATAGTGCATCCAGCGGGGAAAAGTTCCCGGATAAATAGATACAACCCAGGCATCAAGTTCTCCCTTGCCCGCTTTACCTGGGCAAAGCTACAGAGAAGCCATTTTGAATATGTTTGATCCAAATAAAGAGAAAGTCTGATAGCGATAAGATTGTACTGACCCGCTGAGTCTGCATCAATTGACTGCTAGGTCCGCAGGGTGGGTTTTCCCCCATCTTCCCCTTCCTGTCTCACTCCTTCCTTCCTCTTCTCCCTTCTCCCCCCCGACCCCCGCCTCCTTCACTTTTTCCCTCCTTCCTCCTTTTCGTGGCTGGAATATTCCAGCTCAGTTGTTTATATAGCTGAAATCAACTGGCTAATTGTCCGTTTCTCTCTCTGGCTTCATAACAAGCAGTGTCTTCCCTGAGCTAAATGCTTACTCACGCAACATAATAAGAAATACCAAAAGCCACAGAAGCATTGAGAAGACAAACAGGTTATACAATTGCCTATTAGGGACTGTAATTTAAAATCATTTCCGAAAGGTTCTGCATTCTTTCCCTTGGCTGCCTTAAAATTTCCAGCGCTACATGCAAAATGTGGGTGTTTTCAAAGGTCAGGTCCACAAGGCTCACTTGGAACTTCAATTACTTTCTCATGAAAGGAAATGCGGGTGAAAAAAAAAGGCACCAAGACATTCCACGGAAATTTTAATTAGATACCAAAAGGCAAATGCCAATCTTCGATTTTTCCAAAAGCTGGGATGAAACTGCTCACCCAGAATACCTGTTGCTTATAACGTTTCCCAGGTTTAGTGGGTGAGTCGTGTGTCTGAATGTAAGAAGACATCTCTGTCATGTGCATCTGCGTATAGAGGGGTCCCATTCTATATGAGCCAAAAAATACATTCAAAAGATTTTTGTAACCAAATGGAAAGAAAAATGTCTTATTTTCATGTCATGTTAATGTGTTTTTTTTTTCCTGCCACTAATTATGCTATTTCAAGAAAATAATTAGAATTGGCTAGAAGAAATTAAGAATAGAAACTTGCAAATTATATAACCTAATGAATCTAACTTTTGGTAATGAACCTAGTTGCTACTTAACACACATCACTGGAGCCTGCATTAAACAGAGGAGCCCTGCTAATTCTTTTAATTCAACTGAACCATTCTTAATAATTCATAATTAAGTCTGGCTCAGAAATGATAGTCTCCATGGCAATATTGATTTATTTGCTATTTGTGTCTCTGCCAAATGTTGAAAATGACAGGATTCTGAGTCGCAGAAGGCGAGGGCCATCAACAGAGATCAGAGAAGCAAATGGATAACAACGGCTTTACCGAAAGTCCTTTCTCTCTTAACTTTCAAGAGAGAGGAGATATAAAATGGAAGAAAATGGAATGCGGGGTTTATGGGCTCACCACTTAGGGTTTAGCCTGAAATAGCAATGCCAAGCACATACTAGTGCTGTAAAAATAGAAGCCCGTTAAGATCAGTGTCAGCCGTGTGAGAGCAAAGGTCTGCTGAACTCGAGGAGGGACTGGCCCTGCTCACCCACTCGCCAGCTTACTTTCTGCTTGAGAGACCATCAAAGTCCGCACGGAGAGAGAAAATTGCTTGAACGAGGACAAATTCAAAAAGCGCCCTCTTTGGTCTTCAGCGCTCTCTCCCTGGAACCTTTAATTGACTACACTCTGGGTTCCAGAATGTGTGCTATTCACATAGACTTGAAAACCCCCCAAATTCCCCTCCAACTATGATCACTCTGGGTTATTTTTTTTTTCCGGTCTTCATAAAAATGTCATTCTGTTCAGGCTGAAACCCTCCCCAAAGACCCATCATCTGAATGCTGAACTCTGACACCGAAGGAAATGAAGTCAGCTCGTGTGCACAGCTCATAACGCAGTGCTGTTATTTTTAGAACACGTAGTCATGAAAACTGTAATACTTACAATAAAAGTAATAGATGCAATTAAATTCTATCTTCAGAGATATAAACAGGAGTCAAACAGTGTATAAGCATCGTATTTTAAAAGTCCAATTCAGAGCCTTCCTTTATAAGGGGGTTGGAAGGGCGCCTGGGGAGCTCAGTCGGTTGAGCGTCCGACTTTGGCTCAGGTCGTGATCTCCCAGTTCATGGGTTCAAGCCCCGCGTTGGGTTCTGTGTCTCCCTCTCTCTTTGACCGTCCCCTGCTCATGGTATGTCTCTCTTTGTTTCAAAAATAAGTAAAAACTATTTAAAAATATTTTTTTTTAAAAAAGGGGGCTTGGAAAAGAAAGCCAGGGCAACAGCCCATGCCGGCTTGGATGTGCTCGTCTCGGAATGCCATGTCCGAAAGTCACACTTTTATTAACTCTCGAGGCTCTTCTCTCTGTGATTTACTGTCCTTTTTCCTTTAATGCCTTCCAGCCAGTTGGGCAACAACACTTTATTGAATGGGAGTCTGATGTATGTTGAACGGTATATTAGCGGCTTTTAAAAATGGCTTAAAATTGTCCAAGGCCAGCAACATTCTCCAGATGAAATTGCCGAAGCATCACAGGTGCACATCGTGCACAGCTCCCTTTAGGTGAGACAGGCCGCATGTGAAGTGCTCATTTAAGTCACACACACACACACACACACACACACACACAGGCACGCATGCTCACCACTGTGCCACGGTGCCCCACAGCGAGGCTCTGGGCACTGAGTGAGCTTGCTGACGTGTCCAGATGGTGGGGACGGAGCAGACAGGCCGCATTTGAGTCCCGCTCTGCCACCAACCAGCCGTGTGATCTTGGCTACGATCACTGTGCTTCTCTGAGCCCCCATGTCCCCAGCTGTAAGAAGGGGACTCCCAGCCCTGCCCTGCCTGGTTCCGGCTCGCTGAGGAATTCAGAGCCAGGGTACATGTGGAAGCAGAGGGTCAGTGTAAAGCAGATGGTGGAGTCCTGCTCCCGTGGGGGGTGGGGGGAGGGCTTTAACACTGACCTAGCCCTTCTGGGCCCCAGGTTCCTGATCTGCTCAGTGTAGACAACAGTAACATCAGCCTCGGAGGCTCAGCGTGTTCAGTGAACTGTGATGAAGTGCCCAGAAGAGTGCTTCTCATCATGACTGCTAACAAATGTGCTTGTTGAAAAGGAAGGTGGGAAAGAGGCTGCCCTTTCTTCCCTCTGAGAAGGACCTGGCTTATGTCTATCAAGTCGTGGGACCCTTAGAGCCTCCTCCCAGGAGGCCCCGGAAATAAACCCTGAAGGACAGCGAGGTCACTGAGAATGGTTGTCAGCTCTGTAACTTTACAAGCAACGTGTAACTCCCACAAATACGGGGACAAATGAATTTTAAATCTCGGATACACGGGTGGCTACCGCACACGCCAATCTACACGTACAATGGAGAGACGGGCAGAGAGCTCTCGTCGATTCATTCCGAAGCTTCGTTGGTCGAGCTCCTGCGGAGAATGAAGCGCATGCTAGGCACCGGGGGACGCTGGGAGAAAGGTGCCCCCGCCGCAGCTTCACGGGGCTCACAGCTTCGCGAGGGAGAGTGACTATGTGTCCGGAGAGGAGCACAAGTGCTGGGAAAGGCTGAGAGCTGGCGGAGGGGTCAGCCCTTGTGGACAAGCAAGGAAAGAGGCATGGTGACACGGTGTGTGTGTGTGTGTGGGGGGTGGTCAACTCCTGTGCTCAGAGAGGTGGGAGAGAGTGGTTGAGAGGAGCCTTGAAAACCCTGCTAAGGACTTTGGATTTCACGTAGAGCAGCGGACAGTCAACAGAGTCTCTAAATGGAGCAGGATGTGAGCTAATCTCTGCTGTTGTGCTCACCCCAGGTGGTGGGAAGGCTGAACCAGAAGGGGGGGTGGAGGAGAGACCAAGACAGGTGTTAGAGGTTTGGCATGAGACCGTTGGATTGGCTGCCCTTGACCCAGCTGGGACTCCTCAATCGCCAGCACAGCGTCCCTCGCCCTCAGATGCCAGAACGCAGAAGGGAAACTTGGGGAAGGGGCTTCTCCTCACCATCGACGCTCCTGAGACTGTGCTGCGCTGTGAAATCCAAGGAAAGGGCAGAAAGTGGAGACGAGGAGGGTGAGGCTTATTTGTGTGGGAGGAGCCTGAGGAACAAGAAAGGGTCTGTAGGCCCTTTCCAAACTCTTGACTTTATGGAAGTGAAGAGAAGGGTGAAGAAACCCCGGCGTGATGTCCCCGGGATGAGGTGCAAGAAGGGGCATCGTGTGCGGGACCGGCCTTGAGGGTCCTGGAGAGATCACTTCATCGCCCAGGACTGCGTGGCTGCGTGTATCAAACACCACGCTACTCAATTCACGCCGAGTACAGTAATTGGCAGAGGGGTCTATGGAGGGGTGCATAGTATCCTCATTGATACGCGTTATTGGAAATAAGGAACTGATGTGGGGAAAGACTGTGAGCATCTTCAGCAATCCCATCCCACGGAGGTCCTAAGCCTCAACGCCCCCCTGCCCAGGTAGCCTCGGGAACGTCCCTTGTCTCCCGCACCCCCCACCCTGACCCCCTTACTGCTTCTTCTACTTTAATTTAAAAAGCTATTGATGGCCTGGCTCAAAGATCTCCGTTTTTCTATTCAAACAGCTTTCTTGAAGTTTGGAAAATAGAAACTATTCCTCTGGGTATAAAGAACACACATTTCAAGAATGAGTAACCTGGCAAAGTGAAATTAAAAAGTTGGCTGTAGATAACAAAGCTGTCAAGCACAACTGTTTTATTACCAGGGTTCTTAAAACTAAGCGCTAAGTAAAGGTTTCCCCCACCACAGTGTACCGGGGGACTCTCTGTCCGCTCTCAGATTCAGGCTCTCTGCGCTCCTCAAACATCGCCTCCAACACCTGCTAAGCCTCGTGTCTGATACTGTTTCTCCCTCATTCTCCCCCCATCCCTCCCACCCTCTCTCTCTCCCTCTTTTTGAGCAAGCAAGGCCCAAACACACACTTGTCATTTGTACTCTGAAATAGCTAAGATTTAAAGTGTCAACAATATCTGAAACATAGAACAAATCAACCGCTTCCAGAGCGGCAACAGCAAGGACGCTGCTGATGGTTATGAAGGGCCCCCGTCGGTCACGGTCTTTGGGACGCCAGGCTTGGCCCCGGAGGGGTGGGGGGGGGCGGGAGCCGCACCATGCTGCATAAGGCCGGAGGATGGAATGACACTTGGAAGCTGAGCGTTTTTCAGATTTCATAGGAAATGATGATTACTCTTGGCGTGGAGGCATTTGGATCTCCTTTCTCTCCTGAGGACACAGTTGTGCTGAGACTGGGTTAGAATAAACATGCAGCTGGGGAGGGAAGGGATGAATTGACGACTTTAGCTCATGTGTAATGCCATGTGTTTGCACAGAGGCAGCGAGCACTGGGCCCCTCGGGCGGGCGTGGAGCCTCACCCCCTGGTTGTCCAACGGTTTTCAAAAGGCAGCTCAATGTGGAGACCGAGGTCCCCAGGTGGGACGAAGGTGCCATTACTCACTGGCTTTGTTAATCAGAGGGCACGAGTTTCCTTGCTTGTCAAATGGATTAATAGCCTCACGCGTGGAGATGCGGTCACAGGAGGGGATGTGAGTGCAGAGCGCTGGCATTATGTCCAGCCGCCTGTCTACCCCCAGCTCTCCTTCCCCTCTTCCTTATTTGCTCACTCGCTCATTCATTCATTCCCTCACTCACTGGCTCATTCACTGATCACCCATCCATCCATCGTGAGCTCCGTCACAGAGCAGGCACCTCACTGACCCCCGGACACAGAGCCGTGACCAAGACAGAGAAGTCCTGTCCGTGGGCCGCTCCCCCTCCTGGGGGTCCCAGGTGGTGCCGAGCGGTTCCTCTGCGCCAGGTACTTGCAGGGGTCTGACCCATCATTGCGGGAAGAGAAGACCCATGGAGCCCCGTGTGAGGTTGGCTGTCCAGGGGGAGGGAGGGCTGGGCGCCAAAGAATCACACAAACACATACAAATGACAAGATTGGCGAGGGCCAGAGAGGGGTCTGGGGCCAGGCCTGCATGTGGTCATCGCCGTCTGCACAGGCTGCCCCGAAGCAGATGCTGGAGTTCCGTCCTGGAAGTAGAGCCTGGAAGCAGAGGGAACAGGCAAGGTCCTTTTCCAGCCCGCGTGGGACAGGCGGGTCCTGAAGCGGGAGAGTGAGAGAGGGGAGGCGAGGCGGAGGGTGGCCGTGGGGTGTGGGAGCTGGCGGGGGGGGGTGCCTCCAGTGGCCAGGCCAGGTCTCCTGGGCCCGAGAGGGACTGACAGCCCGACAGCCGGCAGAGTTACGCAGGGAAGAGTCGCATCTGCCCACGGGATGCGGGCGGTCCAGCCCTCCTGGTCCCCCTGGCTCCAGTTTCTGATCCTTCCCATCATCCCTGGGTCGGGAAGGGGTCCGGTGGTTGGGAGGGCCTGAGGCAGAGATGACTTGTTCCCTTAGCTCTCTGTCCCAAAGGACTTCCGTCTCACATCACCTTGCACAGGTACCTTGTGAATAGAGATGTGTGTTCTTGCTTTCTTCCTGTTGCCCAGGGGTCACTTTGCTATATTCTCTGTTCGTTACTCTGACCCACAGCAGAGCAACCCAAGTATAAAGTAGCCTTTGCAACAACGTCTCTATTTTGGACCTTATGTCTGCCCACTACTGTCCAGTTTCTCACTACTGACGCTTGGGACCGAATAATTCTCTGGGGTGGGGCTGTGCTGCGGATTGTGGGCTGTTCACCAGCACCTCTGCCCCCCCGCCACGTACTTGATGCCAGGAGGCCCCTCCCCAGCTAAGAACACCTGGATTATGGTGCATACGTGCTATGTCACGTGACTCAGCCGCCACAGAGGGTAGAAGACCTTACTGGCCTGGAGTCCAAGCAGGCCCAGAGACAGCCCCTCCCTTGAGGTCAGCACCTCCATGGGGAACGCTTTCGGGCGACCGCAGTGGGGTCTGGAGGTGAGGACCTGGAGAACCACCAGCGGGGAGCAGGGGTGAGGCCGCTGTGGACAGTGTTCCTGTGCCGCTTGCTCCGCAGCTGCGGTAGGAGGGAGCATCAAGAAAGGCTGATGACGTGAGAAGGATCCAGAAAACAGGTGTTTCCTGTATACATTTCAGATGTGCTAAGCAGAGCCTGCAGAGGCCACGGGGACCCCCCGAGGCCGCTGTGCAGAGAGCCTCTCAGTTGCAGCCTTGTCTACCTTCCTGGGCCCCAGGCTGTGGCCCCAACTCCCCGATAGCCAGTCCTGTTTGGGTTGAGTGAGCACACCGGACAGATGTCAGGCCATTCAGAGCCCCCATCCTGAACATCACCTAAAGGCCTCCAGGATTTCAATATGCCCGATTAATTCCAGTTGGCATCAGATGACTGAGTTTTGCCTAGAATGTTCATTTTTACAAGCCGTCCTCATTGGTTTTATTTACAAAAACGAACAGAGGCCCCGGGATACAGACCAGATGAGCTGGCAGAGCTGTCCACGGTGGAAAAAAGTCCGTTTTTGTGGACATTGACTTGACGTATGCTTTTCCCTAAGCGCGGAGGCAGGAGGAGCCGCGCTAACGGCCGCCTGGCCCGTGTTCCATCTCGTTCTTCCTGATGCGTAAAAATGTGAAGAGAAAACACCGCACCCTCTCCTATCTCCCCTGCCTGACTCACGGGCTTCCACGCTGCTGATTGCTGGCTCAGCTAAAGCCGGGGGCCCGGCCCTTGGCCTCCGTTAGAGCCGTGCCGTGCAAACCAGGCAGCCTGAGCTGAATCTTCTCACTCATGTTCCTTTTCTTCCAGAAAAATGAGGAAGGGGGTCCCTCTTAGGCGATAAAAAGGTGTGGCTTAAAAACTGAGAACATCTGGTCAGAACGGATGGCTTAATGGGAACTTCTCTAGGGGTTCTGTGCAGGCCAGGCCCCCCAGGGGGCGCGGGCATTAAGAGACCCTCAGCCCCATCGGGAGAGGCGGCCCAGGCAGCATCCCCACGCAGGCCGCCAGACACACACCCCTCCCAACAGAGCGAGATGTGCAGCTGGGGAGTAGAAATGCCACTCTGGACTGTAAGCTCTCACCGCCACGCGGCCCCCAAAGCACAGAGCGGTTCTGTGCTGGGGCCACAGAGACCCGGTGCCAAGGGCGGGCCGTGAGCTCAGGCAGGTGCGGAGCCATTTCTGCGGGGTGCGGCAATCATGTCTACCCCGCTGGGGTGACCTGGGGGTACAGTGCAGCTCCTTACGTTGCCCTGGACAAGGTGGGGACTCCTGTACGTGGCAGGGGGTGGCACGTCGTGGGCGGTGCATCAGTGTCCCCTCCCTCCCACAGCCTCTTCCTCTCCCTGACACCCGTGGGAGTCCAGAGGGGGCCTTCCCTGGGAACGAGGGCACCAGAAGGAGAAAGGCCCGAGATCCGCCAGGGTTCAGGCCCCGTTCCGAAGCTGTCTGCACATGGAAACTTCCCCCAGAGTCCTTGGACTGCAGAGAGAAAAAGTTTTTTGTTTTTTTTTTTTCCATCATCCAGCTCTGGAGGCTCATTTGTGAGACAATAGCACCCCCTCTGGTCAGAAAGCAGTATTTCCTCTAGAACTTTCCCTGAGGTTTCAGAGCATCCGTGTGCAGAAAGGTTGGGCAAGGGCAGCCCCTCCCCCCTCCCCCCCCCCCCCCCCTGGAAGAGTGTGAGGCCTCCGCGGGCCTCTCCCCCTGCGGTCAGCACGGCCCTTTTCACCTCTGGAGCCCGGCGGCCGTTCCTGCTGAACACGGGCACACGGTGGGCAGAAGGGTCCGCGGCTGAAGAAGCCCACGACCCTGCCCACTCCTCCCCTGCCCCCCTCCGTGGCCAGGCTCCCTGGGGCCAGCCCTCACTTGACACCAGCCGGGTTTGGTTTGTTCTGGTCTCTTGCAGGACCCGGGGACTGATGGGAGCCCGCCTTGCACCGACATCTGCCCGGCACCCCCCACCCCCAACCCGGGAAACCTGTGTGTGGCTTGGTTTGAAAAATTCCAGAGAGGGGGTCTGTTTATTTGTCGAAGACTCCCCCCCACGAAGCCTGAAGAGAAGGGTGCGTCCATCCCTGTCATGGAGCTGCCTCAACGTCCTCAGGAGACAGGAGAGCATTTCCAGGGGTTTCCTGGATGGCCATTTAAGGAGGTTGGTGATGCGGCCTCTGCGGTGCTGGGCAGGGCGGGCCACCGTGCTGGGCCCCCGCCTCCATCTCCCTGGGGCCCAGAGGTAGCAGTCAGCCAGAAGAGCTGGGGGGCCCGGCCTGGGCTTGCTCCCCAGGTCTTGCCCCCCGGGCTCTGCAGGGCGGCTCGATGACAGTGCAGTCCCTACCCGGTTCCTCCAGCTCCCTGTGACCCCATCAGAGAGCCGCTCGCCTCACTGATTACGATTAAGTAACACCTTGGGTAACCATCCCAGGGCGAAGGGCAAATGGAGCCCCTGGAAGCGATAGCCTGAGTTTTGTAAATGACCGTGACGGCAATCTGGTCCCTCCTACACCACACAGGACCCGTTCGGCACACGCGTAGCAGTGGAGCCAGTAATCACCGCCAGGCAGCTAACATTTGCATCGCTGCCCGCGCCCTGGCCCGCGGCTCAACAGACCCCCGAGGCAGGGAGTAATACGGTTTGGAAAACGGAAGTTCAGAGAGGATGGGCAGTTTGTCACAGTCACACAGCGACTAGGATTTGAACTCAGGAAAGGGGCTCTTAGCCTCTATGCTTTAGTGATAATTGCTTTATTAAGTGGCTCATTGTGTTTCTAAACTACTATGTGAGATGGTCAATAGGCATTATCTTTCCTAATTATGGTGACAAGGAGGTTCTGTACCATTTTACAGGTACAGAAACTGAGGCCCAGGGAGGACTACCCAGCTAGACAGGGCAGACGTGGTCTCCAAAGGCTTGGCTAACCCTTCAACTTGTACTTCGCAGCCCCTGGACCCCTCTCAGAGAGGCCCTCCTCTCAGACTCTCCATCCTCCGTGGCTTGGGTTGGGTTTACCCTCCTCCCTTCCTGACCCGAGCAGTGAGCACACGGCTCAGCCTGGCCAAGCCGAGTGACAATAATCTGGCCAGCGACGGGCATGGCCTGGGAAAGTGGTATTCCGCTGGAGCTGCAGCCTCAGCCTCCGAATGGCTTTTCTGCGGGCCCCGAGAAGGAAGCCGAGGCCACCAGCCTCCCAGGTCAGGTGCCCCCCGATGGTTCTCAGCTGCTGGTATCCATGTCACACGCAGTCCCTGCTTGCCTGGGTGAAGCCGACCGGTGTTGGCAAGAGAAGATTGTGCAAAAGAGCAAGTGTGGCTTCTAGGTCACAGAAGACAGTGCAGCCTCCTCCTTGGTCACTAGCCCTGAGGCCATGTTGTGAGGACACACGAGCAGCTGCATGGAGAGGTCCCAGCCGGAGGCAAGGGCAGCCTCCTGCCCACAGCCACGGGGCACAGCTCTTCCAGCCCTCGGTCCCTCGGACCTCAAACATGACACTCTTTCTGGATCCCTGATCCACAAAAAATTGTGTGAGGTAATAGATGTTTATTGTTTTAGGCAGATATGTGTTGTAATTTGTTACCCAGTGGTAGGCTAGTAAATAAAGAAGCAAACTTGGGGCCCTGGGGGGCTCGGTCGGTTGAACGTCCGACTTTGGCTCAGGTCACGATCTAGTGGTTCATGGGTTCAAGCCCCGATTTGGGCTCTGTGCTGGCAGCTCAGATTCTGGAGCCTGCTTCTGATTCTCTGTCTCCCTCTCTCTTTGCCCCGGCTTGTGCTCGGTTTCTTGCTGTCTTTCAAAAATACATAAACATTAAACAAAAATTATTTTAAATATACAGAAGCAAACACAGAGGAGTGCAGCACAGAGAGATGGAGGATGTCACATTCCTTGTATTTGAACACCTAGATCCAGCCATGCCTGAAGCTGGGCCATTGGCTTTCTCAGTTAACGAGCCAACCAGTCCTCATTTTGCTCAAGCCAGTGTGACTTGGATCTCCTTGTAAAAGAAGAGCCCTCATCAACACAGAGACTTTAACAAAAATATACGTACCAAGAACCCCACAGTGGTCTTCTGGGCTAAGGGGCTGCCTGGGCCCATCTTTTTAAAAAGATTTTATTTTTAAGCAGTCTCTATACCCAACATGGGGCTCGAACTCACAACCTCAAGGTCAAGAGTCCCATAGTCTGCTGACCCCTTCTTGGCCTTCTCTTCTGCGAAGGGAGAGAAACCATCTATAGATACCCAGAATGCCAGCCGGAGAGCTGTATCCTCCCCTCCATCACTGAAGAGCCTTGCCCAGGCACATGGCGCTGGTCTGTGCCAGTGGGCTGTCACTCAGAGTCCTGGCTTCAGGGCCCGTGTGGCTGGAGATGCAGAAGCAGGAGGGGGCCTTGGGGCCAGCCCCACCCTTCAGGCCTCCAGGGACACCCCCCCACCCCCAGCACCAGCTGGAGCAGGGAGACTGAGGGGGCGTTTGTGACATCGCCAGATGAAACAATGACTAATGACCTTGCCAGGCCCTGGGGATGAGGGGCACAGCAGATGTTCCGTGATTGCAGGAAGCCGGGGCAGGGGGGCTCGGGGGCCCGTGGCTCTGAACCCATGGCAGGCCGGCCCAGCCTTGCGAAGCGTGGAGCCCTCCACGCTGGAGGCTAGAGAGGGAACAGGAAGAAGGCTGTGCACCCGCCGTCCGCAGAGGCCGCCATCTGCTCCCAGGAATGACACAGACTTGCTCTGTTGTGGCTCTTTTTCTTAAAAAGCAACAAAAAGTCATCTTTTCTTTTTTTTCTTAAATGAAGTGAATCATTTTTTAAGTCGCTGTATGTTAACTTCCGTTCGATCCCTCTGCAGCAGTTTATGTAGCCCATGTTGGAGGGCTGGGTCCTCAAAGTGCCTGTGTCCACGCCCAGGGTGCATGTGTCTGACGGAGGGGGGACCCCAAGGAAAATGCTGTTCCCCGGAGGTGGGGAAGGTGGACCCAGTGGCCAGGGATCCCCCCAACTTGGCCGCACCTTGGAATCGTGGGGGAGATGGAGGGTAACGATTGGCGTGGTCACCCGACGCTCTATTGGTCCCTGTGTGGGCCTGGGAACCTGCATTGTAGAATCTCCCCAGGTGATTCTAACGAGCCGCCAAGTTGGCGAGCGGCTGAGCGGCCTCGGAGAGTGCCTCGGGGACAAAGCCCTTACAAATCCTGCTATTATCCCAATCATCGTAATAGTAATTATTACTATTATCTCGGCTGAGAAAATTGAGGCTCAGACAAGTCAACTGGTCCAGCCAATCTGGGCTGAGCACAGGGCTTCTGTGATTCCGAATCCCCAGGCAAAGATGGAAGCTATTTCAACTTCGCCAAAGTAAGAAAATTGGTGTTATTTCGGTTCTAGCTCACAATCGGCAATCACTCTACATTTTTATTTTCAGGCAGCAGGAAGCTTGCAGGGCTTAAAGAATTGGGAGGTGACTTGAGATGCTTTCTCCCAGGAGTGTGCCCCAACTCCAGATTCTGGAGAGTTCAGGGGAGCCCCAGGGCATCCAGGCACAGTTGGGGCCAGAAGTTCTCACCCTCAGGGTACGGAGCCCTACCCTGGGCGCAGTTGCAGAGTCGTGACCCTGGAGAGAGGGAGTGAGGCCGGTACCCAGTGGAAGTCTAGTCTCCCAGAGAAATGACATCTGAGTCTTGAGGCCATTGGCAAGTTCTTGCCTAGAGAAGCAGCCTTGAACTTGTGCAGGAGCAGGGGAAGGGCAACATTGGGGCTCCTGGTGGTGACAGGGAGTCCCCTGATTCACGATTCAGGGCTGGGAGCTGATTTCTCATTTATCCATCTTCCTACAGCTTGACCTTTACCTGTGCCTGTGATTGGGCAGGAACCTGTTTCACCTGGAGCACTCATTTAAAGGCAGGTTGCGGCCCGCCTCAGGTTGCTAATTTAGAAGAGACTCTGCATTTCTCCCGTGGGCCCAGGGGCTGCTGATGCTACTGGTCCAGGACTCTGAACTGCTGTCCTAATTGGCATTCGCAACGGCCTTGAGCGCAAGAGAGAGACGGAAGAGGAGCGTGGGGCTCGGAGAGCAGAGGCTACTGCCCGAGGCCATGCAGCTAGACAATGGCAGACGCAGGACTGGAACCCAGGCCCAGTCGCTCCCGGAACCCACTAACCACAGCCAGGTACCCTGCTTCTCATTCGAGGCTTGTTCTCAGACAGGGGCCCTGAGTCAGGGCAGCCCCCGAGGCGGGGTCTCCAACCTGACTACGAATCCGTTGGGAAGCGTTGAGCGTTCTTGATGCCCCCAGGCCAATTCAGTCCAAGCCCAGGGGAGGCACCAGGGTGGCAGGAGGTCCCTAGGCTCCTGGGGACTTCACTGCGCGGCCAAGTCAGAGACCCTGGGCTTCAGGGGACCCTGAGCCACTTAGCAGCCAGGCTGGGCAGGACGGCAGCAGGAGCTATACGGGCAGCCAACCGCAGCCTAGCAGATGGCTATTCCTGGGATCGGCTGTCCCCTGCAGGGGCCCTGGGGAGGGCCAGGCCCCACAGTGACCAGAGTAACTAAGGAAAGTGACTTTCCCAGCTGGTGACAATGGGGGCAGACGCCTCACATAAAATATCGAGTGCCCGGGTAGATTTGACTTCCAATTAATAGCACATACTTATTTTTGCTATGTGTATGCCCCAAATACGGCGTCTGTATTTTTTACATGCCACATAAGGGCATCCTGTATTTTTATCTGCTAAATGCAGCGATTCTACACAGGACCCTACTCAGAAGGGGACCCCAGCCCCCAGCACAGCACCTGCACTAGGTAGACACTTCTGCACATCTGGGGACAGGAGTCAGGAGGAAGGGAATGAAGGAGTGAATCAATGAGTATTCGTTCATCTAGTCAAGCCCTAGGAGCAATGGCGTGTGGCGGGGAGGTTGATTCTCTGGCTTGAGGACGCAGGGTCTGCTCAGCAGGGCCGGGATGGGGTGAGGGGCCGGGATGGGATGCTCAGAGGGAGCCCCCAGGGTGCACACAGGAGGTGCTCACTCCTCAGCCTCTGTGCCTCAGGTTTGTTCCTCACTGGTTTTGGCCCTGCCGAATGGACGCATTTATTTCCAGCTTTCATCGAGGGGTGCAGCCTTGTGTTTCTTTGGAAAGAAACTTTGGGGAGGGGGGAGGGGATTCTGGGCGCTGGAGAGTGGAGACCCTCCCCTCCCCCCAGCCCCCCGCACAGAACATCTGGTCCACGTCTTGGTTTCCGCCTCCAGAGACCCCCCAAGCAGAGAGCCCAGAGCCCACCTGGACGTCTGCTCTCCAGAAACAGGAAAACAATAAGGTCACATTGTTTGAAGCTGCTACATTTGTGGTAATTTGCTATGGCGGCCATTGGAAATGAATACAGGCTTCAGACCTCCCAGCCAGGGAATGAGTGTTTTTTTAAAGAGATCATGAGAGTCCGGGCCCACTCGGATAATCCAGGACAACCGGTTTTAGAGTCGGAAACCGAAATCTCATCCATGCAGCCCCTCCTGTCGAATCACATGCCGGTCACAGGTGCCACAGAGGAGGGCGTGGCCGTCTTGGGGGCCATCTTGGGGGCCGTCCTGCTGACCGAAGACTCGCAGGGCCCAGTGCAGGGATTGTAGGCCACAGGACGATCAGAGATGTCTCCGCGCCTGCGTGCCCACCATCGCCCAGAGCGGCACACAGAACGTTCCGGAGCCCGGGCAGCCTCCCTGTGCCCTCACCTGCTCCTCCACACCCCCCCATCCCCAAAGGTACTCATTTTCTTCCTTTCTTTTTTTTTTTTTTTAATGTTTTTTAATGTTTATTCATTTCTGAGAGGGAGAGAGCAGGGAAGGGGCAGAGAATGAGGGAGACAGAATCCCAAGCAGGCTCCAGGCTCTGAACTGTCAGCACAGAGCCTGATGTGGGGCTCGAACCCACCAACCGTAAGATCATGAGCCGAAGTCGGATGCTTAACCGACTAAGCCACCCAGGCGTCCCTAAAAGTACCCATTTTCTGAACTGCATTTGCTGTTTCTGAAAATTTCTAAGAGGCGTCATACAGTATGAATGTTTCTTTATCTCTGGTTTCTTCCGCTTAACCTTATGTCCGTGAGATTTGTTGGTATAACATGATAATCCGTTGCACGAACAAAGTCTCATATGGCTGCAGTCGGTGGACGCTGGGGTGGCCACGGGTTCGGGGCTCTTGTGGACGCTGCAGACACGCCATCGTCTGTTACAAAGAGCCTGCGGTGGCTTCTACTGACAGGTTACATGAGCCGTACCATGTATGTGTGAGCGGTGAATGACCCAGCTGTCCAGAACGCTTTTTGTCTGATTGCTGGCATTCTAGTCTCTGTTTTGCTGGTCACTCACTGCATGGCCTTGGGCTGTCATATGACTCTCTTGCCTCAGTTTCCTTTCTTTACAAAGGATGGGGCTGGATTAGTCATAAGTACATGATAAATATTGGCTATAATTGTTATAAACCCGGCAGCATAACAGAATTGAAAATATAGGGAGAATTGAAAACGGGGAAATACCAGGGTAGGGACATAGGGTGGGTGCCCACGAGTGAGTCCCGTGTGTGAAACACCCACCCCGGAGCCCACACACTCCCGAGAAGAGGGCAGGGAGGCTACAATGTCAGTTCACAGCCTCGGCACCCGGGGAAGCTTGCCTGAGTCAAGGGAGAGCAAGGTGGAGTAAGTGGGTGCTCCTGAACCGTCCCCACGTGCAAAGATTTGAAGGGAAATATGGTCTTTATTTTTTAACTCCAGTGTAATTAACATACCGTGTACAATATAGGGAGTCAACAAGTCTACACATGACCCCGCACTCATCACGATGAAGCTCCTCTCCATCCCCATCACCTCTTTCCCCTTCCTCCCCCCGCCTCCCCTCCGGTGCCCACCACTGCGTTCTCTTTATTTAAGAGTCTGGTTTTTTGTCTTCTTTTTTCTTTGCTCATTTGTTTTGTTTTTTAAATTCCACATATGAGTGAAATCATGTGGTATTTGTCTTTGACTTATTTCTCTTAGCATAATACCCTCTAGATCCACCCATGTTTTCTTAAATAGCAGGATTTCATTATTTTTATGGCTGAGTAATATTCCATTGTAAATATATACACCACATCTTCTTTATCCATTCATCTATCAATGGACACTTGGGCTGCTTCCATATCTTGGCTATTGTAAACAATGCTGATATAAGCATAGGGGTGCGTGTATCTTTTAGAATCAGTGTCTTCGTATTCTTTGGGTAAATGTCCAGGACTGGAATTGCTGGATCACATGATAGTTCTATCTTTAATATTTTCAGGACCCTCCACACTGTTTTCCACAGCGGCTGCGCCAGTTTGCATTGCTACCAACAGTGCATGAGGGTTCCTTTCTCTCCGCATCCTCACCGACACCTGTGGTTACTTGTTTTGAGTCTCACCATTCTGACAGGTGTGGGGTGACATCTCATTGTGGTTTTGGTTTGCATTTCCCTGACGATGAGTGATGCTGAGCATCTTTCCAATGTGTCTGTTGGCGATCTGTATGTCTTCTTTGGAGAAATGTCTGTTCATGACTTCTGCCCATTTTTAAATTGGGTTATTTGTTTCTTGAATGTTGAGTTGTACAAGCTCTTTACATACTTTGGATACTAACCCTTTATCAGATATATCATTTGCAAATATCTTCCCCTATTCAGTGGGTTGTCTTTTAGTTTTGTTGGTTGTTTCCTTTGCTGTGCAGAAGGTTTTTATTTTGATGAAGTCCCAATAGCTTATTTTTGCTTTTGTTTTCCTTCCCTCAGGAGACATATCTAGAAAGATGTTTCTGCAGCTGATGTCAGATAAATTACTGCCTCTGCTCTCTTCTAGGATTTTTATGGTTTTGGTCTCATATTTAGCTCCTTAATCCATTTTGAGTTTATTTTTGTGTGTGGTGTAAGAAAGTGGCTCAATTTCTTTCTTCTGCATGTTGCTGTCCAGTTTTCTCAGCACTGTTTGTTGAAAAGACTGTCTTTCCCCATTGTATATGCTTGCCTCCTTTATTGAAGATAACTCACCACATAAACATGGGTTATTTCTGAGCTCCCTATTCTATTCCATTGACATTTTTGTGCCAGCGCCATACTGTTTGGATTATTGCAGCTTTGTAGTATATCTTGAAATCTGAGATTATGATACCCACAGTTTAGTTCTTCTTTTCAAGACTTCTTTGGCTATTTGGAGTCTTTTGTGATTCCACACAAATTTTAGGATGATCTGTGCTAGTTCTGTGAAGAGTACTGTTGGTATTTTGATAGGGAGTGTATTAAATATGATTTTTATTTTTAAGGTTTTTTAAAAATGTTTATTTATATTTGACAGAGAGGGAGAGAGAGAGAGAGACAGAGTGTGAACAGGGGAGGGCAGAGAGAGGACAACGCAAAATTTGAAGCAGGGTCCAGGCTCCAAGCTGTTAGCACAGAGCCCGACGCAGGGATTGAACTCAGGGGATGTCTTAGATCATGACCTGAGCCACCGTCGGATGTTTAGTTGACTGAGCCACCCAGCGCCTCTGATTTTTATTTTTAAACCAAAACGTACAAAGTTTGAAGTAGACTGAAAAATCACTTGCATTCCTAACCTAAAAGAAGGAACTTCGGCAACATCTGGTATTTGCTCACCCATCTCCACCCTGGGGGGAAGTGGCCATGCCAGCTGCATGGCTTCTGGTGACCACTAGAGGGCAATACCATGAGTTCCAAGATTCTTATGGCCCCAAAGGAAAAAACCCAACCAGGGTCACTCATGCCTTTTGTCCCCCATTGTGACTCAAGCTGCTATTGCCTGATTACCCTGTGAGGCTGCCCAGGCTGTGCGGGTCCCCGCTGGGCTTCCCTTCCCGGTTTGCCTCCCTTCTGACCCCCAGCGTATTTGGTGGCACCACGCCCCCAGGAAAGTCCACCAGAGATGCTAGCTTGTGCCTCGCCTCCCGGTGCACCCCCGTGTCTGTCCAAGGGGTGGGGGGGTCAGTGTGGATGGGAATGTGTCTCCCGGCTGCAGGGGTGGCTCCAGGACGCCCACCCGCTCACACTGCACCCCCAGGGCGAGTATAGGGTAAAGCAAGGGAGAGAGGGGAACTGGGAGGGAGAGGGGGTCTGAGTAGGGGCTTCAGACGCTGGTCTGTGTCCTGCCAGGTGTTAGGGTCACACGAAGGTCTGGAGGGCACTGGGCGAATGCGCTCAGGAAAGGGATGCTGTGGAGTGTGTGTGTGTGTGTGCGCAGTGTCCACAAGAGCTCAGCAGTAGTGGCTGGAATGAGGGCTCTGTGATGGTGGCCCTGGCTGCCCAGCAAGTGAGCAGAGCCCTGGATGAGCTGTGGGATCCTGCGTTAAGCCCGTCTCCTGGGGCCTCTGTGTCCTCTGGGATGTCAGAGTGACAGCCCCCCACAGTGGCAGGAGGAGGGGGTGTGAGCCAGCGCCTGGCACAGAATAGGCACTCCGTAAATGGGAGCTAATTCCAATCAGACATCCATTGTTAGGTACGTGTGCACACTCCGCTCCTCCCGCAGAGCACTCACAATGGCACGCTGGCCGGAGCAGTGGGCGGTCTGGAGTGGGTAGGGGAGTGGACGCGAACCCCACGCTGGCCCTGGAGCGGGTGCAGCGGGGGGCATGGGACATGCGTGGGGCTCTAAGACCCGGGGGTCCTGGCCCAGTGTACGGGTCTACGTGAAGACAAACCCGGGGCCTCTTTTAACTTAAATATTTGAAAATGAAAAACACAATTACTTTTATATTTTACAAAATGTCACTGCATTAGAAAGCAAAAGATAAAATTCTCATGAATTTTAATAGACAGACAAAGCCCAAGCATTCCGAGTAGCGCAGGCACTGCCGTCCCTCCCTGGGCGGCCCCCACCCACAGCTCTGCAGGGCACCCAGGGACCCTCCAGCTCGGGGAGGCTGGACTCTGGGCTGCAACGTTCCCAACCACCACTGGCGGGACACACGGTCACTTCCGGTGCCCATGGGACACAAGTAAAACCTTTGCTCAGGTGTGGGTCGTACTGTTTCTCTCTTATTGTAAACAATTCTTTTCTTAGCTCTCCTTTCCCCCGTTTGATCAGTTTGGACACCATTTCTGGCTCTTTGTCCCTGTCAAGACCCCCTACATTAAGCACCACCCTTTCCAGAATCCTGTGCCAGAGAATGGCCACCTGCCTGCAGGTGTGTGTGCCCGAGCAGCCCCGAGGTGCACTCCTAGCCTGGACCCTGGGCTCCTGGGACCCTCACTCGACAGAATCCATGTACAGCCCTTGAGGGAGCACAGCCCTCAGGTGGCCTTGTTTGGGGCAACTGGACACAGCAGTTCCAGGCTTTGGGGGGTTGAGAGCCAGGATGAGGGCAAAGGCTGAGTTTGAAACAGCCGGAGCTCTTAGCAGACCCGTGCCCTGCTGCGGGAAGGGTCCCTCTCTCCCTGCAAGTACCCTATGGGGCCATTTCTGACTCTGCTTTCCGTCTGTATTCCCTCGCCATGCACACACACACCATTCCGATTACCCCTGTTCTTACACGACAGATCTTCCCGACTCTACCTTTTAGATTATATACCATGGAAATCGTCCATTTAAAGTATACAGTTGGCCAAATTTTAGCAGAGGTGCACACGTGTGTGACCACAACATACAGATAATGAACATTTCCATCTCTTTCCAAATGTTCACTCCTGCCCCCTTTTGTCACTATAGATAATTTTGCATTTTCTTCATTTCCACATAAATGGACTTGTACAGCCATTTCCGTGTCTGGCTTCTTTCATCGTGCAAATGTTTTTGAGAGCCATTCATGTTTTGAGTGTATCTGTAATTGGTTCTATTTGTTATTGCTGACTAGTATTCAATTGCATGGAGATGTAACTATCTATTCATCTGTGAAGAGACGTTTGGGTCATTTCCAAGTGTGGGTCACCATGGATAAAGCTACTGTGAGGGTTCGTACGCTTTCTGTCAGCCTGGCATTCATTTTTCTTAGGTGAATGCTTCCATTAGACCTCGTTTTTAAAATGAAAGACATAGCAACTTTTTATTTATAGCCCATGTTTTTTGGTATCAGATCTAAGATCTATCCTAAGATGGTAAAAATTTTCTCCTTTGTTTTTTTTGTTTTTTGTTTTAGACACATGGTAATACCGACTTTTATATTTAGGTTTCTGATCAACTTTGAGTTCATTTTTGTATTTTTATTTTATCTTATTTTATTTTACTTTATTTTATTTTATTTTACTTTATTTTATTTTATTTTATAAGAGAAAGAAAGCTTGTGAGTTGGGGAGAGGGGCAAAGAGAGAGGAAGGGAGTGAATCCCAACTAGGCTCTATGCTCAGTGTAGAGCCTGACGCAGGGCTCAATCTCACAACCCTTAGATCATGACCTGAGCTGAAATCAAGAGTCAGATTCTTAACTGAGCCACCCAGACAGCCTCATTTTTGTACATATTATATGTTTAGAGTATCAAGATTCCTTTCCATATGGATATTCAGTTTTTCCAGCACCACTCTTTGAAAATTCTATCCTTTCTTATGGAAGTCCCTTTACCCCTTATTGAAAATCACTTGATCATCGATGTGAAGATCTATTTTTGAACTCGCTCATCTATTTCATCGATCTATTTGTCTGTTGTAAAGCAATGCCATACTGTTTTGATGGCTCTTTATAAAGAGCTGTAAGTCAGGAAGTATAAGCCCACCAACTTTTTCTGTTTCAAAGTCATTTGTGCGATTCTAGGTCCTTCATATTTCCACATACGCTTTAGGATCAGATTGTTAAATTTACAAAAAAGCCTGCTGAGATGATGATTGTGGTCGCTCTAAATCTACAGACTAATACCAAATCTTCCAGCCATGAATGTGGTGTTTCTATTTGTTGAGGTTCTTTTTAGCTGCTCTCAGCAAGGTTTTGTAGTTGACAATATCCTGATGTTGAATCTATGTGGTTAAATTTGTCACTAAGTGTTTCGTGTGTTTTGAAGGTATTTTAGGGGCGCCTGGGTGGCTTAGTTGGTTAAGCGTCCGACTTTCGCTTAGGTCATGATCTCGCGGTTCGTGGGTTCGAGCCCCACGTCGGGCTCTGTGCTGACTGCCAGCTCAGAGCCTGGAGCCTGTTTCAGTCTGTGACTCCCTCTCTCTCTGACCCTCCCCTGCTCATGCTGTCTCTCTCTCCTAGAAATAAATAAAATATTAAAAAAAAAAATGAAGGTATTTTAAAATTTCCTTTTCAGTTGTTTGCTAGGATATGCAGAAAGACCAGCAATCTATACTGATTCAAAGCAATCCCTTTCGATTCTAGTAGACCTTCTTTTGTAAAAATTAGCAAATATGATAAAATTCATTTATTAGTTACTACAACTAATATGAAACTTTTACAAATAGAGCTTTTTTTTTGATTCCTTGGAATTTGCTAACATTCATTATCATGTTATCTTTGTGGAATGGTTTTCAATTGTGAATTCAGTTTCTTTAAATGTTTTTAATGTCTGCTTATTTATTTACTTTAATTTTTTTAATGTTTTATTTATTTCTGAGAGAGAAAGAGAGAGACAAACAGCGTGAGCAGGGGAGGGTCAGAGAGAGGGGGAGATACAGAATCTGAAACCGGCTCCGACTCGGGGCTCGAACCCACAAATCGTGAGGTCATGACCTGAGCTAAAGTCGGACGCTTGACGAACTGAGCCACCCAGGCGCCCCTATTTATTTTTGAGAGAGAGAGAGAGAGAGGGAGAGAGAGCGAGCACAAGCAGGGGAGGGGCAGAGAGAGGGAGACATAGAACCCAAAGCAGGCTCCAGGCTCTGAGCTATTAGCACAGAGCCCAGCACGGGGCTCAAACCCCAACAGATTGTGAGATCATGACCTGAGCCAAAGTTGTACGCTTAACTGACTGAGCCACCCTGGTGCCCCATAGCTTCTTGACTGATATAGAGGTATCTAGTTTTCCTACTTCCTTTTAAATCTGTTTTGGAACTTTTTGTCTTTCAAGGAATTCATTCATTTCCATCTAATTTATGAAATGTATCCACATAAAACTGTTTAGTTTCAATGATGTGCTCTCTAACACCTTTATTGAGTTATGATTCATATACAAAGAATGCATATATCTCATGTGTACAGTTTGATGGGTCTGGATATATGCAAATACCTATGATGCCATCCTCACAGTCAAGGTCATAGACACATCCACCACCTTCCAGAGTGTTCTTGTGTCTCTTTGGTTTTTGTGTTTTCTGTTTGGTTTTGGTGTATGAGAAGACTGAACATGAGATCTACCTTCCTAACAAACACTGGAGTACACAAACCATATTTTCTCTCTTCTTTCATTCCTGATATTGGTCACTGTGTGTCTCTTTTTCTCGATCCGTCTAACTGAAGGTTTACCAACGTCGTAGATCTTCTCAAAGTTTTTTGGTTTAACTGATTTCTCTATATTCTTAGATTTTCTCTTTTCTTAATTTCTACTCTTATTTCCTTCAGTCTACTTACTTGGGTTTATTTTCTTATGTGGTAAAATGTATACAGCATAAAATTTACATCTCAATCTTTTTTAAGTGTACAGCATTAAATATATTTGTTTTTTTCTGTAACCATCACCACCATCCATCTGCCACCATTGAAACTCAAGACCCATTAGACACTGATTCCCCGTCCCCTGCTGGTCCCCCCCAACACACAGCCCCTGGCACCCACTGTCTACTTTCTGTCTCTGAATTTGACAACTCAAGGAACCTTGTAAGTAGAATCTACAATATTTGTCCTTTCGTATCTGGCTTATTTAACTCAGCATGATGTCCCTAAGGTTCCTCCATGCTGTAGCAGGTATCAGAATGTCCTTCCTTGTTGAAGTTGAATAATATTCCATTGTATGAACGGAACACATGTCGTTTACCCACTTACCCATCTGTGGACACCGGGCTGCTTTCACTTTGCGGCTTTTATGAATAATGCTGCTATGATCGTGGGTTTACGAGCATCCCTTTGAGACCCTGCTGTCACTTCTTTGGGGGATAGACCCAGAAGTAGAATTTCTCAATCAGACCGTAACTCTGTTTAATATTTTGAGGACCAACAATACTGTTTTCTTTTTTTTTTTTAATTTTTCTTAATGTTTTTCTTTTTTAATTTATTTCGAGAGAGAGAGAGAGAGAGAGACAGCGTGAGCAGGGGAGGGTCAGAGAGAGAGGGAGTCACAGACTGAAACAGGCTCCAGGCTCTGAGCTGGCAGTCAGCACAGAGCCCGACGTGGGGCTCAAACCCACGAACCGCAAGATCATGACCTAAGCGAAAGTCGGATGCTCAACCAACTAAGCCACCCAGGTGCCCCGCAACAATACTGTTTTCCACAGTGGCTGCACCATTTTGTATTCCCATCAACAGTGGGGCCAGGCTCCAATTCCTTCACATCCTCACCAAAGCTTTATTCTCGGTTTGTGTGTTTGCTTTGGCAATAGTCACCCTAATGGGTGTGAAGTGATGCCTCATTATGGTGGGTTTAACTTATTTTATATTTTCATTTTTATAGCTTCTTAAAGGGAAAGCGGAGGAGAGCATTCTTCACATTCTTCACCGTTATACTGTGCCACTCAATTTTATTGAGGTCAAATTCCACCAAAGACTGGGGGAAACAATCTTTATATTAAAATGAATGATTGTATCATCTAAATGAATTTGAGGGAATACAAGGCACTTTAAAAAAATGGTGCTCAAGTCAACTACATTAGGCTACTTTCTCTAGCTTTGTACAAGGCTATCCAGTAATAGCTTGTTAGAGCCAGTGGTTTAGTTTTTAGGAATTTTTTAAGCTGCTTCTTAGCCATAGCCATTATTAAAAATGAAAATTTTCACTCTTAAAATTAAATGATATAGGAAAACAAAGCAAATAATTACTCAAAAGCTCAAAACACTCAAAAATCACTTCCTAATTTTTTAACTACATTTTGCTATTATCTATGTCCTTGGGGTCATTTACGCCCATATTGTGTCTTAACAGCAGACATGCTGATGCTGGTCTGTGTCTCTTCCCAAACAGTCATCAGTGGCGTCACATCAGCACCTTAAAATCGTCTCTGATGCGAGTATTTATGCCATGGAAGTCAGTCCTTATTATATTGTTTTGTCGATTATCTAGACTTTTAATAAAGTGATAGAAACGTGTTAATAACGCAAATTAACCTTGAATATGTCCCGTCTGTAACTGCTGCATTGTGAAGGGCACAAAACACTGAGAAATATTCTTTCAGTATTTGAAAACTATCATCTAATTCAGCAAGGAAGGTTACTCGCATCATTGTCAAATGAATGAAGTTTTGACACATGTCTTCGTAATCTTTCGTCTTCCTAGTTAACATAAATGAAAATATCAACCCGCATTCAAGTCGGGACTATAATTGTTTGTCAATGATGTGAGCCGAATTCTATGCCAACTCTGATATCAATCAAGTGCTCATTCATAGCCTGCTGATATGATTCCATTGTTGGCTGTCGAATTTCAAAAGCCGACAATGGATTTTGCAAGAAATAACAATGTACGCTGAGGTTACAGTTGGGAGGAATTTACAATAAAGCCTTGTAACTTAGGATCTGTGGGTTGTTCCCTACGCACGCTTTATGTCAGTAAGCTTTATAACAAACACAAACATACGTGCGTAAGCCTGGGTGCATATTTCTGTTTTCTGGAAAGCCAACCGTTAGGGTTTTGCTGGTGCGTAACTGTCCCTGCCCACACCAGAGCTGACGGGCAGCCCACCTCCCTCCGGGAGCCCAAGAAGGTGCAGAGACAGCTCTGGGGTCCGTGGGATCCGCGGAGGAGGCTTCAACAGCTACCTCTGTTTCTTAGACCTAAGCAAGGATGGTCAGAACTCCGAACTCCAGTAGGAAAACGCTGATGTATGAATCTGAAGCTTGAACTACAAACGTGTTTCTGTTGTGCATTAACCCTCCCATTGAGAGGTCTTCATAAAGCTCTCTTTAAAAAGGTTCCCATAGCAAAGAGAGCGACAATTCAATTTCTGGTGGCCCATTCCTTCCAGAGAAGTCTCCACATGGGTCCGTAACAGTGTGGGGTCACTGACTCCGGGGCTCACGGCACCCGTGAGGTAGATACAGGTGCTCACAAGGAAGGGACGGGGCAGCTCTTCAGAGCCCACATTGTTCTCAGCCTCGTTATGGTCATGGCCATTTCAGCACCCAGGGTGAGGCCAGCTTTAGTGCCATGTGCACAGTGTCCCCTGTGGATGCTGGAAAGACCATGGGTGCCTTTGTACACCAACCTCAGCTGACTGAAGGGCCCTGAGGTCTAGGGTGACTGGCTTGTCCCCTGTGCCCCGGCCCTTCCTGATGTTAACACTGAAGGTGACAAGTTCAGGTGCGTTACATCGTCTCGCTACTCCAGCCTCCAGCACATTATAAACCCGGTGCCTGAGGATGTCCCAGATGTTCTCTTAGAGCTCTAGAGCCCAGAAGACCTCAAATCCGTCTCACTGGGCTGAAAGCAAGGTGTCAGCTGGCTGCCTTCTGGATGCTCCAGGAGAGAATTCCTTGCCTTGCCTTTTCCAGCTCCTGGAAACCACCTCAATCCATGGCTCCTGTCCCCTCTTCCATCTTAAAGGCAAGGGGCCCTTCCAATCCCTGGCTCAGAGCCCCTGCCTCCCCCTTACAGGAACTTTCCTGATTCCATTGGCCCAACTTAAATAATCTAGACTCGCCTCCCCATCTCAAGATCATTAACGTCATCCCCTTTGCAAACTCCTCTTGCTGTAGAAAGTGACTTTTACAAATTCAGAGGATTAGGAAGTGCACGCCTTAGGGAGCCCTTAATCTGCCAAATGCCCCCTTCCCCGAAAACACCCTGGTCTTGAACAAACCATTGTGCCTGGTCACCTGTCAGGGTCCCGTCTCCCTCCCTTGCCCTTGGCCGGCAACATTATCGCGTTACATACATTTCCCCCCCGTGGGCCTGGACTCAGGGGCGGGCGATTTACTACCCAAATTCGGGTGATGCCTGTGTCCTTCCGCCCCGGATATGGCCAAAATGATTCATTTCAACCCAGCCGTGTGACCTTCTGAAAATTAATTAACCTTTTTGGGCGCTAATGGCTTCTATCAAATGAGAGTAATAAACCTTCATCTTTCCCGTTGGTGTGGGATGGAGCGGGAGAGGTGTGTGAAGTCCCTCACGAGGGGCCTGAAGGGCCCTCAATGGCCGGAGCTGTGTTTTAATCAAATCCCCATTGTTAGGGCTTTGTTCACACACTCTTTTCATTTCAAAAAGAGCCCCTTGGGCTCACAATGGCTCATAAATCAGAGCTGCAAGACCAAGCCTGTGGTTTGGAGCAGGGGAAAGGGGGGCTATCCAGAGAAGGAGCATAGAGCCAGGACGGCAGATGGGCCCCAGGTGGGTGCCCAGGCTGTGCCCGGGGGCACGGGCTCACACGGGGCTCCTAATGCCCGGGAGACCCCGTCAGTGTGCAGGGGGTTATGTAAAGCTGCACGACAAACCCAGGGCATCTTTTCATGAGGAATTTGATGTGGGGGCACCTGGAGAGCTCAGTCAGTTGAGCATCTGAGTCTTTATTTCAGCTCAGGTCATGATCTCAGGGTCGTGGGACTGAGCCCTGTGTAGGCTCAGCATGGAGCCTACTTGAGATTCTCTCTCTCTCTCTCTCTCTGCCCCTCTCTCCCCCACTCACATCCTCTCTCTCTTTCTCTCAAAAAAAAAATTTGAGGGGCGCCTGGGTGACTCAGTTAAGCATCTGACTTCGGCTCAGGTCATGATCTCATGGTTTGTGGGTTCAAGGCCCGCGTCGGGCTCTGTGCTGACAGCTAGCTCAGAGCCCGGAGCCTGTTTCAGATTCTGTGTCTCTGTGTCTCCCTCTCTCTCAAAAATATTAAAAAATTAAAAAGAATGCTGTGCAAAAAGTATGTTTATATTGAAAGGTACAGCCTTGTGGACATGATACAAAGGGGACTAAGCCACAAACACCACAGGACCCTCCTTGCAGAAGGTCCCTAGAGTCACCACGGTCACAGAGATGGAAAGTGGATGGTGGATGTCAAGGACTCCTGTCCTTATAAGAAGAGGGAAAGAGATACGGGCACACAGGGAGAAGGCCACGTGACGACAGAGACAGGGGTGAGGTAGCTGTGAGCCACCTAGCGCGGGCTACCACCGGAGGTGGGGGAAGCAGCAAGGACAGGTCCACCCCACAGTCCCCAGAGGAGCACAGCTCAGCCGTCACCTTGATTTCGGATCTCTGGCCTCCGGACAACGAGAGCACTAAGCTGCTCAGGTCGTGGACCTTTGGACGCTCCGGAAGCACAGACCTGAATCTTGGGGCTGGGACCCAGCTATTGGGGGTTAAGAGCCCTTCCTGCCGGGGCTGAAAGGCTCTGCCCAGAGGAGACCCCAGGACCTCAGTGTGACAGAGGACAGTGTCCATTTCGTGACCCTTCCTTGTTCTCATCACAGTTATTTTTTCTTTAAATGTTTGTTTATTTTGAGGCAGAGAGAGTGCATGAGCTGGGGAAGGGGCAGAGAGAGCGGGAGGGGGGAGTCCCAAGCAGGCTCCGCACCATCAGCGCAGAGTCCAGTGTGGGGCTTGGGTTCGTGAACTGTGTGATCCCGACCTGAGCTGAAACCAAGAGTCGGACGCTTAACCGACTGAGCCACGCAGGCGCCCCTCTCATTGTTCTTTTTACGGTTCTCTTTGTCCTCTCTGCCCTCACCCGCTAGGGTACCAACCCCCCAGTCCACCTGGGGCTGGAGTTTCCTGGTGTGACTTCCCCTGCTAACGGCGGGACAGCCCCAGGCGTGTGGGCAGGAGCTGGGCACCCTCGGGTGCCCCTGCACGTGCCCTTTCGTCTCTGTACCAGGCTGTAGATGGGGTGACCAGCTGTCCCGTCTGCCCTGGACCCCCTGGCTGTGGCCTGAAAGTCCCCGCAAGCCTGCAGCGCGGCTCACCCTCACTGCAAGGCCTGTGAGGCACACGGTTTTGTACATGACCAAGGGCTGCCCTCCGGCCCCAGGTTGCCAGCCCGACACTCACCAGGAGAGTCTGAAAATCCTGGTGCTCCGGCCCCACATCCAGAGAGTCTGATGGAAGAGCCTGGGCTGCTTATTCAGACTTTTATTCTTCTTGTGTCAGTTTTTTTTTTTTTTAATGTTTATTTCTGAGAGAGAGAGAGAGAGCAGCAGCGGAGAGGGAGACACAGCATCCGAAGCAGCTCCAGGCTCCAAGCTGTCAGCACAGAGCCCCACGCGGCCTCAAACCCACAAACCGCAAGATCATGACCTGAGCTGAAGTCGGACACCCAGCCCACTGAGGCCCCCAGGCGCCCCCCTCTTGCGTCAGTTTTAATAACATGGCTTAAAAAACATTGTTCATCATCAAAATGGTCAAGCTTCTTGGCACCAATTTTTTCATCATAGTCTCTCCTCCGTCCGTGTCTATGGCCATGGCATTGTCTTCTCGTTCCTGACACGGGCGGGTGGCAGTCTTGGGCTCTTGCCCTCTTACTTGCATCCTGGTGCTTTGGTTTTATGTGACCCAGTGACTCCGTGGGTTTCTTCCCTCCACTTTTCACCGCTTTGTTTCTAAACTCATTCTTGTCAGCCTGCGGTTGGTCCCACGAGGAGCCCCGGGCTGCATGCCAAGGACTGGGAAAGGCGTGGATGATGTGATGATCTTCGGAGAATCTAAGACTCACTAACAGTGATGCACAGAGCCCCCCCCCTCCCCCCGGTCCAGGCACGACCCCATGTCTCTTATGTGGACTGTGGCTTTTCATGCAAGTATTATCCTGACATTAGCAATGTGGGTAGACTGAGGCACAATATGCTTCCTTTCTCATGGCTTCAAAAGTAGAACACATGGAAAGCAGAGACAGGAGTCGAGCCCCTGAGGCGCCTCCCAGACTGAGCTCTTCATCCACATAGACTCTCTGCTGGGGTTTCACTGGGAACCTTTTTATGTGAAATCTTTCATAGAGAATACATTTTCCATGTACATGAAGGCAGTTGTGTTATGCATGGAATACAAACTTTGAATGCATTTTGAAGAAATAACCAAAATGTGTGACTTGGTCTCTTCCTGTGTCGGACCCCCATCCAGACCCTCGAGAGAGAACCTCCAATTTTCACCAACATCAGCAAGTGTGTTAATCAAACCACCGCTGTGGTGCATTTTATTGTGTCCTCTCTCCAATCCGATAGGGGTTCGGGAGCCCAAGCCTGATGTAAATTTGAAAGGTGGGGCGAACGAGAAAGTAGACAACAGGTGGTCAGCAGGGGGTGGACGAGGGGCCCCCCCATACTGTCCAGACCCACCCGAGGCAGGTGTCCATGTGCTGGGTTCCGAGCCTGTGCTTTTCAGACAGTGGCCTCCTGATCCTTGGGTCACTTGGCCTCCAGTGGGGGTGACAGAAAGCCCAAGGACAGCCCTGGTACATCTTTTAACTTGAAACTTTCAGGATATGTTTTTTTAATGCCATTATCTTATACCCAAATATGCCCATATTAGACAGTCAACATGAAATTTCCATTAGTTTTAAAGCTCAAGGGGGAAATGAAGAAAATTGAATGTGTTCATGCCCTCAGCCCACAACTTGGCAGGAGAGGTGGTGAGTTCTGTTTGCTCGACTCAGGAGGGTTGGATGGGAAAATCCATGGTCCTTCCTGCGACCTCTGCAGCGGCCCTTGTGCTCATCACCCCCAGCCCGCAGAGTGTCCCGGGGGCAGAGTAGAGACAGCTGACAGTTCTGGCTGCTTTAGGACATTAGAATTGTTGCTTATTTTCTTCTTCTTTCTTAATGTTTGTTTATTTTTGAGAGAGAGAGAGAGAGAGGTTAAGCATGAACAGTGAAGGGGCAGAGAGAGAGGGAGACACAGAATCTGAAGCAGCTCCAGGCCCCGAGCTGTCAGCACAGAGCCCGACGCGGGGCTCGAACCCACGAACCGTGAGATCATGACCTGAGCCGAAGTGGGAAGCTCAACCGACTGAGCCGCCCAGGCGCCCCTTGCTTGTTTCCAAGTCAGGTTGGGGCCCCTGCCTGCTTCCTCCCTCCCTCTGATGCTTCTGTGGGTCCCGGTTTCGTGGCGGGGCCGCCTCCCTACCAGAGTCCTGCAAGCTGGCTGCATGTCCCCCTCCCGTGGGATGGACCTGAGGACGCGCTCGGGCTAAGGTTTCCCCCAGAGAGCCTGACTCAAGTGGACAGAGGGGCCTGAGCATGAGGGTTTCACTGTCGCACGTAGTTGTGATAACGTGCGGCCCGCGTCCCAAGTGTGTGCGGGGGCTGCCGGCACGTCCTTCTTCCTGGACCAGCGCCGGGCACTGCCCGCCTTCCTGCTGAGCCAGAAGGAAGCCCCTCGCCGTCCACACGGCGCCCTGGCCGCCAGCCATTCCCGGGGCTGCACGCACTGACCTGGGCCTCTTCCCCACCTCAGCACCCCCCCCCCCCGCCCCGTCCAGATGTCGCCCTCCCTGAACAGCAGAACGGGGACGATTTCTGAGGCCCGGGGGCAGGGCATTCCCCTTCCTCTGGCCGCCTCCAGCCCAACGCCGAGCCCTCCTTGCTGGCGGCCCAGCTCTGAACTTTGCTGTATGTAGTTCCTCTGAGTGACAACACGGTCCTTGCGTCCTCTGTGACCCTCACGCTGGCATGCGGGCATCCCCCCTGCATGGCCCCAGGCTCAGGGTGGGAATATTCCAGCCAGCAGGAGAACCAGCCGTCCAGCTAACAGGCCTGGTGGCCGGGGCACTGCCTGCGCTGGGGCTGTGGCCCCGTCCGTGACTCCTGTCACGCCTGCTTTAATGGGTGGGCACTCTGTCCCTCACCACCTTCTCTGTGCCTCCGTCCTGCCTCGGCCTCCCTCTCACGCAGAGGCATGTGGCTAGGTTAGGGTGGTCCAGGGTGGTCTGCCCATCTCAAGATCCTTAATTTCACCATATCTGCACGGATGCCTTTTCCACATAAGGCCCCCTTGCAAAGCTCCCGGGATGGGGACGTGGGCATATTTGGAGGCGACATTATTCAGTCAACCACACGTACATTAACAGATTTAATCCACACAAACACACCAGAAGATAAACCATCCATTGCCCCATTTTGCAGATAGGATAACGGAGGCATAGAAAGGTCTGGTAACCCACTCAGGCCAGGCCACCGGCCCCAGAAGCCATGTTCTCAGCTGGCACCGGCCCCAGAGGAAGCCCATGGAGTGGCACCTGAGTTCCTCAGGCCCAAGAAGCTTCACTTCTGAGTGAAAATCATCCTAAAACCCTCAGCACAGATCAAACACCCCAGTGCTGAAAACCTCCACTTAAGAATATAACATATTCAGGGCGCCTCGCGGGGCTCAGTCAGATAAGCATCCTTTCTGTTTTTGACTCAGGTCATGATCTCGTGGTTCATGAGTTCAAACCCCGAGTCAGGTTCTGCACTGATGGTGTGGAGGCTGCTTGGGATTCTCTCTCTCTCCCTCTCTCTGTCTCTCCCCAACTCATGCTCTCTGTCTCTCTCAAAATAAATAGATAAACTTAACAAAAAGAATATAGCATTCTAGATTGTGAAAATGCATTTCTATTGGGATTTTTCAGAGTAATTCTAGTTTTATACTTGCTAAATTTATTTTGGGGGGTTAATTACTTAAATTTTTTTTAAAATCTAGGTTATTGTCATGTTATTTAACGTACAGTGTATACAAGGGGCTCTTGGCTTCAGGAGTAGATTCCCGTGATTCATTGCTTACCTACAGCACCCAGTGCTCATCCCAACAAGTACTCTCCTCAATACCCATCCCCCGTTTTTGCCTCCCCCGCTCTTCAACCTTTAGTTTGTTCTCTGTATTTAAGAGTCTCTTACGGTTTGCCTCTCTCCTTCTCTGTTTGAAAACTGCTTTTTCCCCTTCCCCTCCCCCATGGTCCACTGTTAAGTTTCTCAAGTTCCATATATGAGTGAAAACATATGGTATCTGTCTTTCTTTGAATGACTTATTTCACTCAGCATAACACCCTCGAGTTCCATCCACGTTGCTGCAAATGGCAGGATTTCATTCTTTCTCACTGCCAAGTAGTGTTCCATTGTACATAGAAACCACATCTTCTTGATCCATTCGCCAGTTGATGGGCATTTGGGCTCTTTCCATACTTTGGCTATTGTTGAAGGCACGTATCACTGATGGGAAGCTGTTTTGAACATGTGATGCTCTGGGAATTTCTCTCGGGGATACTTTGCCGCTGCCGCGGGGCTGGAGACGAGATAGTCTGCTAGGGCTGCCATAGCCACGTAGGTGGCTTAGGACAGTACGGATGTATTGTCCGTGGTCTGGAGGTCCCAGGTCAAGGTGTCGGCAGGGCCTTGGGGGAGAACCCGTTTCCAGGCGCCGCCCCCAGCCCCCGCTTCTGGCCGCCTCAGGCGTGGATGGCCACCTTCCCTCACGTGCTGTTCTCCAAGTATCTTCACATCACGCTCTTTCTGTCTCATGTCCAATTTCCCCCCATTTGAAGGACATTAACCTTATTAGGGGCCCACCCTACTCAAGTATGACCTCATCTTAACTAAATATGTCTGCAATAATCTTATTTCCAAACTAGGTCACATTCTGAGGCACTGGGGGATTTTAGGGTTTGAACATATGAATCTGGGGGGAGGGAGACACAATTCAACCCATGACAGAAGACTACTATATCCAAAATTCTTGAGACAGGTTTTGCTATGTCCATAGAATAAAAGAGAGAATGTTCTTGGGGCACCTGGGCGGCTTAGTCGGTTGAGCGTCCGACTTTCGCTTGGGTCGTGATCTCGCGGTTCGTGGGTTCAAGCCCCGCGTCGGGCTCTGTGCTGACTGCCAGCTCAGAGCCTGGAGCCTGTTTCAGTCTGTGACTCCCTCTCTCTCTGACCCTCCCCTGCTCACGCTGTCTCTCGCTCTCTCTCCTAGAAATAAATAAAACATTAAAAAAAATTAAAAAAAAAAAAAGAGAGAGTGTTCTCAGAGGAACCCAACTCTCCGTGCGTGCTGTGCTTAGTATTATCATTGCTTGTTATTTGGTCCGTGCAACGGCCCTGGCCATTCTGGTGCCCAGGCGCAGCCTCTACAGCGCTCAGGTCAGGGTTGAGGGTCACCGTTTAATTAATATGTATTTATTTTTTAATGTTTATTTATTTTGAGAGAAAGCATGAACAAGGGAGGGCAGAGAGAGAGGGAGAGGGACAGAGGCCCCTTATACCCTCCAATTAGAAGATTCAAAATCAGATCTCTTTACTCAACACAAACACATCTGGGTGAAGGGAGTGAGCGTGTGAAGTTTCTATGGGCTCTGCACGCTCTCACGGCCCCTGTGGTTTTGCTGAGTGTTTGTTCATTCAAATCAGGACCCAGATAAGGTGCTTTCATCCCAATTAGTAATATGTCTCTTCCGTCTCTGAATTTGTAATCCGTAACCGCTTGCAGTCTGTTCACACAATCAGGTCATTTGTCTGGAGAGTTTCCCCACAACCTGGATTTTGCTGATTGCGTCCCTGTGTGGTCTTTTAGCACACCCCTCTTCCTTTGTATTTCTTTTCTTTCTCTCTCTAATTTTTTATTTTAAAGAGAGAGCAAGAGCAAGCTGGGGAGGGACACAGAGGGAGAGGGAGAGAGAGAGAGAATCTAAAGCAGCAGCACAGGGCTCGATCCCACGACCCTGGGATCATGACCTGAGCCAAAACCAAGAGTCAGACACTCAACCAGCTGAGCCACCCAGGCACCCCGACCTCCGTATGTCTGCACCTCCTGTAAATTGATAGCTGGAGCTAGAGGCTTATTCACTTGGGGGGACGCAGGGGATAAGAGTTTCACAGGAACTTGTCTGCATCCATCAGGAGCCTATGCTGTCTGTCCCTCATTTTATGATGTTTGGAGCCATTTCTGACTATGGCTTGAAACCGTTATCCCATCAGGGGCTACAACACGTCATCTTCCCAATCCATCGTTCCTTCTTCACTTATTACTTGGAGCTGAAATACTTCATAAAGGTGGGTTTCCCTCACCAGCTTTTCTGTCACCCTGTGGTGTAGTTTGTATAGGAAGGATGGGAAAAGAATTGATCTTATTTTCTCTTCTTTAAAACCAGTTTTCAAAATATTGGTTGCTTTCCTAGCATCCGTAACACATGCCCAAATAGGCTTTGTTCAGCATCATCATGATTTTGTAGATTTAAACATTGTTCACATATGTGTGTGTATGTGTGTGTGTATGTATGTGTATGTATGTGTATATATGTGTGTATATATATATATATACATATTTAAGTTTATTTATTTATTTATTTTGAGAGAGAGAAAGAGAATCCCAAGCAGGCTTCATGCTGTCAGCACTGAGCCCAATGCGAGGCTCAAACCCACGACCTGTGAGATCATGACTTGAGCTGAAATCAAGAGTCAGATGCGTAACTGACTGGGCTGCCCAGGTGCCCCAAGGTTGTTTGTGTATTTTAACCCATTGCGGTCATTAGCTCCAATTAGCCCATTTTGGGTAGAGCTCATTCACACTGGCACCTGAGCCTTTCTCACATGCGCTTAGCGAACTTGGATAACGTAAGTATTCTGGGGTCGTGTGCAACATGTCCTGCCCCAGACCTGGAATCAGTTATTGCTCCAAGGAGTTCTGGCTAGTTTTCCAGGTCAGGGAGGTAGACACCAATACCTGTGGGCTGTGGGTGCCCAGGACTTCTGTCCCATCTAGGCCATTGTTTTCAGATCTTGTCAGTGGACAGAACTAGAAAATACGCGTATTTTAAAGATAGAATGTGGGGGGTCTGGGTGGCTCAGTCAGTTAAGTGTCTGACTTCAGCTCAGGTCCTGATTTTGCAGTTTGTGGGTTTAAGCCCCACGTCATGATCTGTGCTGACAGCTCAGAGCCTGGAGCTGCCTCGGAATCTGTGTCTCCCTCTCTCTCTCTGCTTCTCCCCTGCTCGTACTCTCTCTCTCTCTCTCTCACTCAAAATAAATAAACATTAAAATTTTTTTTTAAAAAAAGGTAAAATGCATCTTGAGTCACAATACTTTCAAATCAATTTCAGACTTGTAAGTATCACTGACCTCATGGATCCTGTATCTGTATCTTCTGTCTCCCAGCCTAAAAATTTCTGTTCCCAATGTCAAAGTCATCACAGCTGCTTTCTCTTACAGCATACACCAAAACACTCTCAGAATAAAAACATCACTTACCAGCAAAATTCAGGTTACTAATATCAGCATAAGATTTTTTTCCAAAACATTTTTGTTTTCTTTTTGGCATAACATCCTAAGGATATATACCATCAAAGGACTGCTTTAAAGTCAGCAAAGAGACTTCCTCTGTGTCACTATTCTACCAACTTAATATACAAAGAGGCTTCGTTGCTTCCTTTTCATTGTGGGTAGTCAGGATTGATTTTTTTAAAAAGAATCATCCCTATATAATTATGTAATTTTACTGTATAATTATATAATTTTACTGCTACTTGCTAATTGTTAATTTTATGTAGGTGTAATTAATTTTGTATAATTATATAAAAATATTTGCCTGGTGCCAGAAACCTATCTGCAGACAGGATTTTTCATAACAAACCTAGCTCCTATCCCTGTCTGTTCCACGCTGGTCCCTTCTCTTTCTATAAGTAGACTTCTATGTTTAACATTTTCTTCTTTTTTAGTGTATTCAAGCATACATGCACACATGCGTGCCCCCCTTTCTAGGGTAAATAGTAGCAGACTGTATACAATTTTCTCCACTTGCATTTTCGATAAAGATTCCGTCCTGGGAGCATTCCAGAGCCGAGCGTGAAAACTCTCCTTCATCGGCAGAAAGAAGCTTCATTGACTCACACCGTGTCCAAGCAGCCCTCCTGGTGGACATTTGAATCGTTTCCAGATGTCTGACATTGCAGAAAGTGCTGCCATGATTAGCCTTATGCATATGCCTTTTTAAAATTTTCTGCCCATGAATCTTTACCGTGAATTCTTGGAGGTCAGAATCCTGAATTCAAGGGGAAATGTACATACTGCTGTTTTCCTAAACAAAAATAACATCAAATTCCCTTTCTCAGGAGTCCAGCTGTTTTTTCTTCAGTCAGCAGCTGACGGGAATGCCTCGTTCACAGTCTCATTAACAGAGAAGGAGTCAAACTTTTGGATCTGAGGCAAACTGACCAAAGGGAAGTGCCATTTCAATGAATTTTAATCAGCACTTCTTTGGTTACAAGCAGAGTTCAGCATTGATTGATTGATGGCCGTTTGCATTTTGGTGTGCCTTTCCTAACTCCCTTGTGTGGCGCCACTGACCATGACCATGACCTCCTGCCGGCGAGGACCCCACCCCCTCCACTCCAGCACAGACCCGGGCACACAGCTGTTGGAATGACTCCTGTTCTAGATTTGACTGATGGCTCCTTTGTCTGCTACTTTAAAACCTTTCTCTGTGTTTTATAGTTGGTACAAATAGATGTCTACTCCAGAAGTATCATTAGATTCAGCTTCAGTGTATAAGGCAAGAATCTCTCACAGGCGGGGACCGTGTGGTATATGTTTCATTGTCTCGCTTTTGTGATGGTGAACTTGAACAACAGTTGGCTCAAGCATTGTCAGCTGGTTGAGCCAGCATAATGGCATCAGCAATATTGTACTTCGTGTTTTCAGCGTCCATGGATAACTGTTGCCTAGCTCCACTATCATTAGGGGATCAAAAAGGTAATTTTTAAAAATCTGTCATTCCCCCTGAATTTATTAACTGGAGAAGTGTCGTAGACTACGGGACTGGAGTTCTCTCTTGTCCAGCAAGAGAGCAAATGCAGGATTAAATGTGAGAGAGGCTAATGTCCTGGAGGAGATAAGAGCCCCAACGAAGGGTCCTTGCTCCACTTTTATTAGGATCAGAAAGCTTACAAGTGTGATGGACGTGCACAAAGAGACAATGAATCCGTGAACATTAACTCATGGGCATGAGGCAAAGGGGGTTTTGAAGACATGTAGTGTTAGGGGTTTGGGTCAATACAAGACAAAGTCCTGGTGCCAGGCAGATGGCTGTTCATGCCAGGCATGAGGTGCCATGTCTGTTTGTCTTAGCTAGCTTGGGGGACAAGGCAGACAGCGCCTGCTACCTCAAGGTCAACAAGGCACCGTTCTTTTGCTAATTAGCTCTGCTCTGGGCAACTCTGCCCTTCAGTGGCCCATAGCCCTGTTTACTTATTTACCTGTTTACCTATTTTGGTCCTTCCTTCCTGTGAAAGCAGCTTCCTGCCATTGTACTAAATAGGGGGCACGTCTGCCCTGAATATCTAATCTTGTTTACTTCATCTTGGATGTTCCAATCTGTGGCTTTCTATTTCTTTATGCCTTGTTAACCCATCGGTGCAAGTTCAGGGAATTCCTAAGCTTATTCCCCACAGAGAAGACTCTTTCTTTTGACATCGAGTTGGCTACTCTGGACTTGAGTCCACACAGGATAGTCAAGATAAATATTTTGTTTTTTCTTGTTATTTACCAATTTTTCAGGATAATAAGATGGCGTTGCTATTTAGTAAGTACAATCTGCATGCTAGGGATGCTCGTTTTTAAATACTACTGGGTCACATTGTTCTAAATCTTTTTATTAAACAGAGAAAGAAATTATGTCAAAGAAAACTGATAAGTTTATGCTGATATATATTTTTTTATTTGAGAGAGAGAGAGAGAATGTGAGCAGGGGATGGGCAGAGGGAGAGGGAGAGAGAGAAACCTTAGCAGTCTCCATGCTTAGCATGGAGTCCTACTCGGGAATCAATCTATGACCCTGGGAACATGACCTGAGACGAAATCAAGAGTCGGATGCTCAGTCAACCAAGCCACTCAGGTGCCCCTATGCTGATATTTTCAATTCAGCACTATAATTCCAGATGTTACTTAACTTCTTTCATTTTGTCCTCTTAGGCTAAGACTTTGGGTCCTAAGCATGTCAACAGAACCATTTGCTTTATCCTATAATATACCTGTAATAGTTTCAAAATAGCCATACCAATAATGAAGTCAGATTTAAATTCTTTGAGGCACTTTTGTCCTTAGAATATATTCTATTAGGGATACACCTGGGTGGCCCAGTCAGTTAAGAGTCCGACTTTTGATTTTGGCTTGGGTCATCATCTTGTGGTTCACGGGATCGAGTCTTGAGTTGGGTTCTGAGCTCACTATTGCACACACACACTCTCTCTCTCTCTCTCTCAAAATAAATAAGCATTAGAATACATGCTATTAGAAATATATATTCAAAAACGTGTTTTAAAGTCCATTGAACTAATGATTTTTCTCCATGTTGTGATGCTATGAGTCTGATAGAATTTGAGCTTATGTGTTTCCTTTTGTTTTAAACTTTTAGGGATTGCTTCTTTTTCCTTTTAAATTTAATCTTTTTGTAAATCCTATAGAAATATTTACAGAATTCCAAACTCAAAACTATATAAAGATGACACCCAGAGAAGTGATGCATCAGCCCTGCCGCTTCTGGTTCTAGCACTTTCCTCCCCCACAGGCCACCGAGCTTCTTAGATTTCTGTTTTTGTCTCCATTGTTTGGTTTTGATAATGTAAGTGTATATGTGGATACACTTATCTGTCCCTTTTGCATGCTGTTTTTGATACTTTCCCTCTGTTTCTTTGGGGAGAGTTCTAGAAGCAACCTGGGCAGGTCAGAGGGTAAAGCTTCTGCCGAGTTGCCTCTGTGTTGCTGACGCCCCCGCAGCTGGGGACCTGCCCTCCCAGAGGCATCGTGAAAGAGTGTCTGTTTCTCTACAGCATTACCAGCAGGGCATGCTACAGATTTTCAGATATTTTTTTTTAACTTTTGTTAAGTGACAATTCCATCTTGGTACAGCTTTAATTTGTATTTCTCATAAATGAGGCAGAGTATCTTTTCATATGGTTAAGGGATATTTGTACTTATGTGTCTGCGACTTCTTTGTTTATACCTTCAGCTAGTGTCTTAAACGTTGAGCCCTGCTTGACTTCTTCTCAGATTTTAGGACCCTTCCATGTAAAAGATAGGAGCTTTTGAGGCCCATCCACGTTGGTGTCTGTATTGATCTTTTGTTCATTTTTGTTGTTCGCATGTGCCACAGTGTGTATATCCATTCACCAATCACTGGAGACTTGGGTCTCTCCGATCTTGCTTATTGTGAATAATGCTCTATATGAATATACTCCTACGCTGAGGCTGATTTGCCATGTCTTCATTTCTCTTGGATAAACACCTGGCAGTGGAATTCCTGGGTCTGTGATCAACATATGCTCAACGGTACAAGAGGCTGCCATCCAGCTTCCAAAGTGGCCACACTGTCAACAGTCTCCCCAGCAACATATTGGCTCTATTTGTTGTTTTTTAAAATTTTAATTAATACATAAACATTTTTTTAAACTTCAAATTTTTATATCAAGCACAGTAAATCCCTCTATCTGTCTGTCTACTCTGCATAAACCAAAAGCTCTATGGAATCCTCAGCATTAAAAAAAAAGGTTTTTCTAATGTTCATTTATTTTTGAGAGAGAGAGAGAGAGAGAGAGAGAGAGAGAGAGAGAGAGAGAATCCAAAGCAGGCTCCAGGCTTTGAGCTGTCAGCACAGAGCCCAAAACAGAGCTCAAACTCACAAGCCACAAGATAACGACCTGAGCCAAAGTTGGATGCATAACGACGGATGGAGCCGCCCAGGCACCCCGGGACCCTCAGCATTTTGTGCTAAGGAGTCACAGGATCAAAACCTTTGAGAACTGTGGTTTCAGAGAAAAAGGGATGAAGTGGAATGCGTTTTTTTTCTAGCAGCCACAAGGGGGGCTCCGATTCCTTACTGCCCTGTTCTTTGACTTGAGCCCAGTTCACTTTTTAAAAAAGATATATAGTTTATTGTCAAGTTGCTTTTCATATAACACCCTGTGCTCATCCCAACAGGTGCCCTCCTCAATGCCCATCACCCATTTCCCCCTCTCCCCCATCCCCATCCACCCTCAGTTTGTTCTCACTATTTAAAAGTCTCCTATGGTTTACCTCCCTCCCTCTCCGTAACTATTTTTTCCTCTTCCCCTCCCCCATGGCCTTCTGTCAAGTTTCTCCTGATCCACATATGAATGAAAACATATGATATCTGTCCTCCTCTGCCTGACTTATTTCGCACAGCATAACACCTTTGAATTCCATCCATGTTGCTACAAATGGGCCAGATTTCATTCTTTCCCATTGCCATGTAGTATTCCATTGTATAGATAAACCACATCTTCTTGACCCATTCGTCAGTTGATAGGCTTAGGCTCTTTCCATGATTTGGCTGTTGTTGAGAGTGCCGCTATGAACATTGGGATCCATGTGCCCCTGTGCATCAGCACTCCTGTATCCCTCGGATGAATTCCTAGCAGTTCTATTGCTGGGTCCTAGGGGAGTTCTATTGTTCATTTTTTGAGGAACCTCCACACTGTTTTCCAGAGTGGCTGCACCAGTTTACATTCCCACCAACAGTTTAGGAGGGTGTCCTTTTCTCCACATCCTCGCCAGCATCTAGAGTCTCCTGATTTGCTCATTTTAGCCACTCTGACCAGCATAAGGTGGTATCTCAGTGTGGTTTTGATCTGCATTTCTTTGATGATGAGTGACACTGAGCATCATTTCATGTGTCTGTTGGCCATCTGGATGTCTTCTTTGGAGAAGTTTCTATTCAGGTCTTCTGCCCATTTCTTCACAGGATAATTTGTTTCTCGGGTGTGGAGTTTGGTGAGTTCCTTATAGATTTTGGACACTAGCCCTTTATCCAATATGCCATTTGCAACTATCTTTTACCATTCCATCTGTTGCCTAATAGTTTTGTTGATTGTTTCCTTTGCTGTGAAGAAGCTTTTTATGCTGATGAGGTCCCAATAGTTCATTTTTGCTCTGGATTCCCTTGCCTTTGGAGATGTGTCAAGTAAGAAATTGCTACAGCTGAGGTCAAGAAGGTTGTTTCCTGCTTTCTCCTCTAGGATTTTGATGGTTTCCTGTCTCACATTCAGGTCCTTTATCCATTTTGAGGTTTTTGGGGGCTTTTTTGCAAAGTCACAGGGGTACAAAATCAACGTACAGAAATTGGTTGCATTTTTATACAGCAATAATGAAGCAACAGAAAGAGAAATAAAGAAACTGATCCCATTCACAATTGCACCGAAACCCATAAAATATCTAGGAATAAATGTAACCAAAGATATAAAAGATCTGTATGCTGAAAACTATAGAAAATTTATGAGGGAAATTGAAGAAGACATAAAGAAACGGAAAAACATTCTTTGCTTGTGGATTGGAAGAATAAATATTGATAAAATGTCAATACTACCCAAAGCAATCTACACACTCAATGCAATCCTAATCAAAATTGCCCCAGCATTCTTCTCAAAGCGACAACAAACAATCCTAAAATTTGTGTGGAACCAGAAAAGACCTCCAATAGCCAAAGTAATATTGAAGAAGAAAACCAAAACAGGAGGCATCACCATCCCAGACTTTAGCCTCTACTACAAAGCTGTCATCATCAAGACAGTACGGTATTGGCACAAAAATAGACACAGAGACCAATGGAATAGAACAGAGAACCTTGAATTGGACCCACAAATGTACGGCCAACTAATCTTTGACAAGCAGGAAAGAGCATCCAATGGAAAAAGAACAGTGTCTTTAGCAAATGGCGCTGGGAGACCAGGACAGCGACGTGCAGAAGAATGACACTAGCCCACTTTCTCACACCAGTTCACTTTCAATGAGAACTTTCTCAAAGCCTCCCAGGCCATGTCTGAGGATATGAGGTTCAAAAACACTGATTTAGGAATATGCAACTCAGGACCATGAAATCTCAGTGATGTATCATCACCGCAATGGCGGGCTTTGTCACTAGGCTGCTAAAGCTTTTGTTATTGTCGCTGATTTACATTTTTCCTTGCAAAAAAAAAAAAAAGCCACCCCCCAAAAAACCCCCAAAAAACAGAGAACAACAGACCTGCCATATGACAAATTTCTCGGGCAGCGCCCTACACTTTTCTCATCCCAGACACACCTTGCACGCCCCCACTCGGTCTGCAAATGCCCCTTTGAGAAAGACTGAGCTACACAACTCCATGACCGTAAGATCAAAGTGAACTGACTATTCTAGAGAAAGTCCTCTTTTCCATATTTGATGATGACGGTTTTGTTACGCTCTTGTCTCCCTCCTTCCCCGTGCAACACTAGCAGATCATGACTGTTCTCCGTGGTCCCTGAGAGCCACAAGAAGTTACTCCGTGGGGCCGCGTGGGTGACCCGGGGGGCCCAGGTACTTGGTGGGCTGCGGATGCGCCGTCCCTCCACCCTCAGGTGGTGGACCCCAGGGCACACTGTCCCTGGATCCAGTGCAGCCATGTGACCTCCCTGAACACCCATGTCCTCCTGCGAGTGGGAAGTGTGGCCCCCACCTTCCTTGTGCCCGGCATGGATGATGGGAGTCTGCCCAGCACACAGGGTCTCTCGTAAGTAGAAGCTAATTTAAAATCACACCACCGGAGGGACGCCTGGGTGGCTTAGTCGGTTAAGCGTCCGGCTTTCGCTCAGGTCATGATCTCGCGGTTCGTGGGTTCGAGCCCCGCGTCGGGCTCTGTGCTGACTGCCAGCTCAGAGCCTGGAGCCTGTTTCAGAGTCTGTCACTCCCTCTCTCTCTGACCCTCCCCTGCTCACGCTGTCTCTCTCCCTCTCTCTCTCCTAGAAATAAATAAAACATTAAAAAAAAATTTCTTTTTAAAAAATAAAATAAAATCACACCACCGATGCTAGGTATTTGCTCACGCTCCTTTCCTCTCACGGACCATCACAGGGGCGCAGAACGGCACACAGACAAGAGAGCAGAACAGTGAGGGAGACGAGGGACTAACAACAGGGTCAGAGCATGAAACAGACCTGGGCGAGGCTCGGGCCACCCACCCAGTCTGGCTCCATGCCGTGGCCCACGTGGGCTCCGAGCTCATGGGTCTCAGTGTGCTGGTTACTCACTAACCCCGGGGTCCTTGGTGGGCTGGAAGTTATGTGAATTTGCAGTTACAAACCTGCAAGATTGTTTACCTTGAACGTTTGAAAAATAAAAAAATCCATTTTATTTCTTTTTAAAGAAAACATCCCTATGTTCGCAATTAGTTTGGAAGCATTTTGTAGCAACTGGTACATAAGATCCCCTGGCTTTGAACTGTGTCCGGCCCGCTGGCCCAGCCCGCGACCTCTGCTGGGCACCTGGCGCATTTCTTCCACAAGATTCTGACCCAGGCGGGCAGGTCCTCAGCCGCTGTCTTCCCAGCCACCGCTAGAGGGGATCGTGAGCCTACCCAGGAGGAAAGCACAGGCATATCAACATTCCTGTTCGTTCTGGAAAAGCCCAAGCCTCTCAGAAGTAAAGAGAATAGGATCATAAATCTCCACATACCCTCCTCCAAGCCCCAGCGGTGTCCAATATTTGACCAATTTTGTTATATCCATTCCACCTGTAAACCTCTGTTTTCTTTTTTTAAATTTTTAAATGTTTTTATTTTTGAGAGAGAGAGACAGAGAGAGACAGAGCACCAGCAGGGGAGGGTCAGAGAGGGAGGGAGACACAGAATCTGAAGCAGCTCCAGGCTCTGAGCTGTCAGCACAGAGCCTGACACGGGGCTCGAACTCACGGAGTGTGAGATCATGACTGGAGCCGAAGTCGGACACTCAACCGAATGAGCCACCCAGGCGCCCCGAACCCCAGTTTTCTTAAAGTATCTGAACACAGTAGCCCCGGCACTGCCCCCCTTCATGAGACGCGTCACCAAGCAGCCTCAAACCCCTCCACCTTGTCAGGGAGCCTCCCCGTCTGCAGCGTTCCCTGCGGTTGATTGGAGGTGGGTCTGAAATGAAACTTTGTGTTACCTTGCATCTGGACACCGAGAAGTCTGTCACACTGCAGGTCAGCTCTCCAGGGACACTCAGGTGTGACTGAGGCAGGACCGTTCAGCCCAGGGTCAGGCCCACTCAGGCAGCGACAGGTGTTTCTGGTGTGTGTCCCTCTAGTGGTTGACAGGAGAATTGCACAGGCCCTGGACTTCGCCTCTGCAGGAAGTCCCTGACACAGGGTCCCGATGAGCTCAGGCCGGAGGAGAGGGCCAGGCAGTCGGGTGCTGATGATGCAAGCCCCTTCATAAATGATGACGCCCCTCGTAAGCCCTTAAAAGTCATGGATCGCTTGCCTTCTGCCTTCTCAGTTCTCAGCTTTTGTGTTAATATCAAAGTGATCAATTCCTCTGGAGAAAAAAAAAACCTGAATACAACAGATATCCTAGGAAAATGCATGCATTTTATACAAGGGCCTCCCTATGCCTGAGCTCGAGGCCTGAGCTGAGAGGCGGGCCCAGTCTGAAGGGCCAAATGGGCAGGCGAGTGGGGCCGGAGCCCCCGCCCACGGCACTGCCCTTCGCTCTCCCCATGCCTGACTTTCTGATCGCTCTGCTCCACAGGCCTATGTTGCTGCTGCTATTTCTGCACCAGTGTGGCCCATTTTAAGCTCTCGTTAGAGTAAGATAGGCTATAAAATAGTGGGGAAATAGGGGAGGGAAGGAGCTTCCATGGGCTGAAGGCCACCACGACGTGGCAGACGCCAGGGAGGGTGAGCCAACATCGCGACACACCCACTGCACAGCAAAGCAAGCTGGCGGAGGGGGGACCCCGGGCTTCGTGGTCGCAGTGGGTGCACTGAGGGGCTCTGGCCGGCACTCCAGACCCCTCCACCCTCCTCCTTTGTCCCTGACAGAAGTGCTTGCAAACATTGGGGACAGTGTTTGCTAAGGAACCTGAAGGTAGCAGTTGCCAAGGCACTTGACCCGCCGCCCCCCGTGCCCACTGATGGTCTTCAGGAATTCTCACTCACAACCATCGCAAAACTCTGTGCCGCCCAAACAGTCACCTAAGTTAGGTGTCCTCTCCCCAGCCCTCAGCTGCCCATCGAGCTCACTGCTCCCACGGGGCTGTCACACTGTCACCACCAGGGGCCACTGTGCTGGTGTGCTTGCTCTGTGTTTGGTGCCCATTGCTAGCCTGGAGCCCATATAGATGCGCGCCCAGGAAGTGCCAGGTTCCTAATGCTGAGCACCGAATGGGGGAGGTCGGCAGCATTCAAGGGAGGCAGGAATGGTGGTGACAAGGCCTGAGATGTGGGTGGGTGACCGGGAGCGCCCGGGGAAGTGGGCACAGTTAGGTCAAGCAGGTGTAGGGGTCTGTGCCCCCTCTCCTAGGCACCTCGTCCCGGCCGCAGAGGGGCTGTGAGGTTATGGGAGCCTCCGATGGCAGTCTGGGTTGGCCCCCATCAGGGGACCCCATCCGTGAAGGCCAGGAACCGTCGGGCCCGGCTGCCACCAGAACAGGGGCACTCTGGGGTCAGGGGCACACTGGCACCTTCTCCAGAAACATCCAGAACTTATACCTTTCCCAAGAGGGCTGAGCTGTGGGTAATTATTTTTATACTAAAACAGGGACAGAGATATTGGGTAGATGGCAAAATTCGAACGTTCTTAAACAATAGAGGACGGAGGGGCCTCTGGGTGGCTCAGTCAGTTAAGTGTCTGACTTTTAATTTTCGGCTCAGGTCATGATCTCACAATTCGTGAGTTCGAGCCCTGTGTTGGGCTCTGTGCTGATAGATCAGAGGCTACTCCCAAGCCTCTCTCTCTCTCTCTGCCTCTCTCTCTGCCCCTACCCCACTCGCTCTCATTCTCTCTCAAAATAAATAAATAAACATTAAAAAATAATAGACGACGGGCACCCCAACAATATTGCTTGCGTTATTAATACTTGGCGATCACTCTGCATCATGTTTAACCACATCCCCTTCCAGTCCCTGCCCGGAATCGTGAAGGGTCGTCTCCCCTTAGAGAAGCCTCAGTATAAACGTCAGAGGAGTCCTTGCCCGGACGCCTCTCAGCCACCACGGGAGCCACCGGCTCAGCTGAGACGCACCTGTCTCTGCCCGCTTGCCTGGCGTGGGATTTCCTCGGAAGGGAACGAGTTCTCCCTCGACCCTGAAGACAGTCCCCCGTCCCCCGGGTGACTGCGAATCTGTGGTGGGAAAATCCAAGGTCTTTTAGGAATACGTTCTCCACTGCAAATGACCCTGTGAGTGGAGCTCTTCTCTCTCTCTCTCTCTCTTTTTTTTTTTACTGGTGACCGATTTTTAAAAACTCTTTTGGAAATGAAAACACAAAAATCTGAAAAATCCTCTGAGGACCCTGAGACCTTCTGGACGACTTTGGTGACGTCCGCGGACACCACACGAGGCACCCTGCACCCTAGAATCCACAGAAGTGACGTAATGGAAACCGAACAAGGTCTAGAAGCCCCGCGACGGCTCTCACTTGGCGCTGTGTATAATCTGTATTCAGGAGGTGGTGGAGCGGGAGGTGGAGAATCTGGGACCCGGAGATTTCCGCCCGTCACCTCCCCTGGGCTGACGCTGCCCGAGGGCATCAGGAGAAGGCGGGGAGAGCGTGCCGGGAGCTGTCGGGTGCAGGGCAGTCAGGGCTAAGGACCCCAAGCAAAGAGAAGAAAGGGGTGTGGGAGCCCACATTCTGCGGCTCTCCCTCCAGGCATCTGCTGGTCCCCAACACGAGGGAGAACCCCGGATCCCTGCACAGAGACCGTGGAGCCACCGGGGTTTCTGGAAATCCACGAGCCTGGAGACACAGAAGCCGGAACACAGTACTGCCGAGTCAGCAGGGTCTAAAAGGCCAGATCCATGGAAAAGCCACGGGGAGTTTGCCAAGCGTTTATGACGTGAGGTCAGAAGGCAGAAAAACGAAACAGAAAGTCGCCAAAAAGCAAACGGGGCTCTTTGCACTGTATTGAGTTTTTCCTTCTTTTTTTTCTTTCATTTAAATTTAAGTTAGTTAACACACAGTGTAGTATTGTTTTCAGGAGCAGGACCCAGTGGTTCATCACTTACATTCGACACCCAGGGCTCATCCCAACAAGCGCCCTCCTGAATGCCCATCCCCCATTTACCCATCCCCCCCAGCTCCCCTCCCGAAACCCTCCCTTTGTTCTCTGTATTTAAGAGTCTCTATGGTTTGCCTCCCTCTCCGTTTTTATCTTATTTTTCTTTCCCTTGCCTTATGTTCATCTATTTTGTTTCTTAAATTCCACACATGAGTGAAATCATATATTTGTCTTTCTGACTTATTTCACTTAGCATAATGCCCTCCAGTTCCATCCACATTGTTGCAAATGGCAGGATTTCATTCTTTTTGATCACCAAGTAATACTCCATTGTATATATAGCACATCTTCTTCATCCATTCACCAGTTGATGGACACGTGGGCGCTCCCTATAATCTGGCTGTTGTCAATAGCACTGCTGTAAACATCGGGGTGCATGTTCCCCTTTGAATCAGCACTTTTGTATCCTTTGGATAAATATTTAGTGGTGCCATTGCTGGATTGTATGGAAGCGATTTTTAATGTGTAAAATAAACAGTCACAAACACAATGGGCTTCAAATGTGCAAGCACATGTGCATCACACACAGGGACAAAGGTGCTCTGGCTGACCAAACTCTACCCAAGCCCCCATGGACTCTTCAACTAGAAGTCTCTTCTGGAATCCTTGTTCATCTCGGCTCTGTTCAATCTAACAGGAATCCTGCTAAGTCAGGATCTCCAGAGAAATAAAACCAAGACAGATGATAGATAGATAGATAGATAGATAGATAGATAGATAGATAATAGATAGATTGATAGATGATTGATTGGCAGATGATATATTGATAGATGATTGATAGGTTGATTGATAGATGATAGGTTGATTGATAGATGATAGGTTGATTGATAGATAATAGATTGATAGATGATAGATTGATTGGTAGATAATAGATTGATAGATGATAGATTGATTGATAGATTGATAGATGATAGATAGATGATATATTGATAGATTATAGATAGCAGAGAGATAAATTGATAGATGATTGATAGATGATAGATTGATAGATGATTGATAAATGATATATTGATAGATGATTGGTAGATGATAGATAGCTAGATAGGAAGGAAAGGAAAGGAAGGAAGGAATTTATTATAGGATTGGCTCATGTGATTCTGTGGCTGAGAAGTCTGAGCATGCGCCGTCTAGTTGCTGGAGACCCAGGAAAGTTGGTGATGTGATTCAGTGTCATAGATGGACTGGGAATTTGAGGGTGGGGGGCAACGCTAAGTCCCAGTCTGAGTCCAAACGCCCTAGAACCAGGAGCACAGGTGTCCTAGGGCAGAAGATGGGTGTCTCAGCTCAAGCAGAGAGAACGAATTCTCTCTTCCTCTGGTTTTTTGTTGCATTCTGGCTCCCAGCAGCTTGGATGGTGCCCACCTGCCCTGGTAAGGGCATCTTCTTCATGCAGTCTACTGATTCACATGCTACTCTCCACTGGAAACACCATCATAGACAGCCCCCCCCCCCAAAAAATAATGTTTCACCAGCTAAGTATCCCCTCGGCCAGTCAAAGTGACACAAAATTAACCACTGCACTTCCCCGCTTGTCACCTGGGCACCCATATCCATCCCCTTAGACCTGCCCTACTCTCCAAATAAAGACAATAATGAGGTAATAATCTCTCCTAATGTGATACAATCATCCTGTGTACATCAGAAATCCACTAATCCCTTCCCCAGAGGAGGAAAGCTAGTCCTTGAGTGATGTTTACTCTCCTCCTGATAGATCGTAACTTACACATACTTGTGGAATTTTCTTATGGGAAATTAACACTACTTAATCACTTATAGAAAGTGAATAAAGCTTATGTCACATGATAAGGAATTAAGGGATGAAAGAAAGCAAGGATATTTGCCTGATACAGGTCTGCATACACACAAAGACATTCACGACAAAATGAGAGGCAAGGCTCAAACAATTACAGCCCTCATTCTACAAGTGGTCACGTGGTCACAGCTGCTGCGTCGAATCCCCCCTCCCGCTCCCCATTCAGCAACCCCATTGCCTTCAGGAAGCACCTCAGCTTCTTGTGGTGCCTTCCTGGCAGGTGACCCAAACCTTCATTCCTGGAGGGTCTGGGCCCTTAGTCACCCTCCTGGGTGTCCTGCATCCCAGACGTTCGCGTCCTCACCTCCTCTGTGGAGCAGCAGTCCAAACTCCCCTGGGTGGTCAGGATCAATCACTGTAGCCAACACTATAACTCCTTTCTTTGCCTGTTAAGTCAGAGGCACGGGGAGCCCCAAGTGCCCAGGGAAGGGTGCCATGTTGGGGATTCAGTGTTGGTGTCTGCTGGGGGCAGATCGGGACTCAGCAGTGGCTGTTGCCTGCTCAGTCTTCGCGAGTGGGAGTCAAAGGATGAGAAGAGCCAGAGACTGTGGGGAAAGTATTCTCAAAAGACGCATCTGTTGAAGGACTACCCCCAATCTATACAGAGAACGCTTAAAACTCAACCACCAGAAAACACACAACCTGATTAAAGAGGGCCGAGCATCCCGACCTCCCCAAACAAGGTACAGAGGTGTAAACAGTCATATGGAAAGATGCTTCACATCATATTCATCCGGGAAATGGGAAGAAAAAACAACAATCAGACGACACTGCACCCCCATCAGAATGGCCACACGAAAACCCGCACACACATATTTTATAGCAGCTTAAGTCGTAATTGTCCAAACCCGGAAGTAATCAAGATGTGCCCTTTAGTAGATGAGTGGGTAAATAAACTGTGGACCATCTGGATAATGGGCTGTTATCCGGGGCTAAAGAGAAACGGGCCATCAAGCCCGGGAACGAGATGAAGGAAACCCAAACTCATGTTCCTGAGCGAAGCCAATCTGCAGAAGATGCTTACTGTTTAGTTCCAAATATACGACATTCTGGAAAAGGCAAAACTATGGAGACAGTGAAGAGATCAGTGGTTGGCAGGGAGGGAGGCATAAAGAGGCAGCGCACGGGGGATTTTGAGGGCAGTGGACATACTCTGTACGATACCATAGTGATGCAGACATGTCATAATTTGTCCAAACCCACACAGTGTACAGCACCACGAGTGAACCCCAGGATGTCAACTATGGACTTAGGGTGATGATGAGGGTCAGTATAGGTTCAATTATAACAAGTGCGCCCTCTGGTGGTTGGTGATGGTAATGGGGGAGATGGTGCTTGGGAGGCAGGGCACATATAGGGAATTTTAGGACCTTCTCCTGATTTTTGCTGTAAACCTGAAACTGTTCCAGAAAGATAAGGTCTTAATAAAAAAAAATTCAAGTGAATTTCCTTACAAAAATTCTAGCCAAGCAGAATTAAAAGAGTCCGTATGGTCAATCACTGTTCTTGCTGAACTAGTGTAAATAATTGGGCCAAGTTTAATGAAAGTGGACTTCTTTTGCAAACAAATTGGTCTCACTTTTATCTTGGATTAAGATGGGAGTGATTGTAGGGAGAGAATTTTATGTTTTAATAAAAATATTATAGCACACACTTGTGGATTATTGAACAGTGTGCCATGTGCCCTGATTTTGAGCTTTCTCCTTAGTGGCTACGGTTCTGTCAGTAATTAACATTTGCTTTTCTTTTTTTAAAACAATTTTTAAATGGTTGTTTATTTTTATTTTTTATTTTTTACAAATAGTTTATTGTCAAATTAGTTTCTACATAACACTCAGTGCTCATCCCCAAAGTGCCCTCCTTCATGCCCATCCCCCCTCCCCCCCACATCCATCAGTCCTCAGTTTTTGTCA
>NW_024080749.1:3617930-3664303 GCF_003009895.1 Hyaena hyaena | reverse complement strand
TGAGAGACTCTTGTGCTGACAAAAACTGAGGAGTGATGGATGTGGGGGGAGGGGGGGATGGGCATGGAGGAGGACACTTGTGGGGATGAGCACTGAGTGTTATGCGGAAACTAATTTGACAATAAACTATTTGTAAAAAAAAAAAAGAACCAGCCTCATAAAGAAATAATTTAAGGAAGCGTTTCACAAACTGATGTGTGTGCCAATAACGTGGGGATCCTGGTAAAACACAGATTCTGTTTGGAAATCTGGATATAGGTGGTGGTTAGGCAAGTGATCTCAAAACTGCTGGTCCTCAGACCACACGTGGAGTAGTAAATCTCTAGCTTTGTGCTGTCTGACAGAGTAACTACTAGTCACAAGTGGCTATTTAAATTTAATTTAAAAAATCGGTCCTCAGTCTTATCAAACCACATTATAAGTGCTCAATAGTCTCTTACACTAGTGTCTGAGGTATTGGATAGCACAGAAGAGAAGATTTCCATAATCTCAAAAGCATCTATTGGAGAATCATGCTCTAGAAGATGAACAGTCTAGGTGTAGAGTGAGTATCATGCTGTAAACAGGGAATGGCTTCTTGAAATTTCAAGGTAGAACCACTTCCCAGAGAAATGGTCTGTATCTTTGGAAGGTACCTAATGAAAAAATCTAGCATTCACTAAGCCATGGCGTGATCTAAAGTATGTGAGATTTCTCTTCAGATTTTCCTTTCCTATTTGAACACAAAATGTCTAGCACTTGTTACCATACCCCATACGCATGTATGGAGTACACAGGTACATCTAATTTAGTCCTTTGTTTCCATTGTTGGCTGTGGTTCTCATCTTGGTACTCTTGAGGTATAGTTTTGATCAAATAGTTAAAAAAAATTGTAGCTCCTTATGTAGCTAGAATTCTTATGTGGCAATCACATATATTGTAATGTAGGTAAAAACTAAGAATCGGAAAGGGGTTAGTAGCCAAACAACAATCAGCAAAAGCCTAGGAATCAGACAACTAAACACATACCTATACAATATCCTATAAAAACATAGTCATAGCACTTTGCCATATACAGGTCCCAGTGATAAGGGAATAACCCAAACTTGGCTCTCATTGTGGGCTTTACGTAGCTTTGTCTTTATACACAATTAGCCTTATTGTACTAAAGCCTATTAATTTCAATGTCTTAGTGGAGCAAGGTATACAAATGTCCCAAGTCATGGTAGGTTGCTTCCAGCTTAGCTCTTAAACTCGTTTCCAGTGTATAAATGTCACTATCTTACGCATGGCACTTGAGAATGCTTCCTGAGCACAGAAGGACTTCTGTAATTCAGTCAATCTTATCCTTTGGATTTGCTTCAATATGGACAGGACCTTTGAAGTGAAAAGTACGTGGCCCACTTCTCAACACTTCTCTGTGACTGAGACATGGTTTGGATTTTGGCATCACATGCTCTCTAGTGCCATTCCTCCAGAATCACATGAGTCTTTAGTATTTCTGTCCCTTGAGAGCTAGGATGACAAGCATACATTTGGCCTTAGCATGTGGTTATTTGAGATTGGGTGAGGCTATGGGGTGAATTTCCTTCAAGTTTCTATTAGGATAAATGTAGTGTCTATTTACTACAGGGTAAGACAAATACTCCCAGAAAGATTCTGCCTTATATTGGTATACATGTTCAGAATCAAGAAAGGGACTAGAAATCAATCTTTCTTGCAGCTGAAAGGTTGCCCCGCTATGAGGGGGTGCAATAAACAGCATTCTTCTTCCTTGCCCCCCCCAGCCCCCGACACTGGAACTAATGGAGAAACGGGAATTAGAATTGGACTCATGGGAATAAAAACATCATATTTTTTTTAATTTAAAAATTTTTTTTATTAGAAAAAAATTTTTAATGTTTTTATTTATATGAGAGAGAGAGAGAGAGACAGCATGAGCAGGGGAGGGTCAGAGAGAGAGGGAGACATAGAATCTGAAGCAGGCTCCAGGCTCTGACCTGTCAGAGCCTGACACAGGGCTTGAACCCATGAACTGTGAGATCATGACCTGAGCCAAAGTCAGACACTCAACCGACTGAACCACTCAGGCGCCCCACACTTATGTTTTTAATCTTTATTTACTTTAGAGAGAGAGAAAGACAGAACATGAGTGGGGGAGGAGAGAGGGAGAGACAAAGAAAGAGAGAGACAGAGACAGACAGAGACAGAGATTCAGAATCTGAAGTAGGCTCCAGGCTCTGGGCTGTCAGAGCCCACCATGGGGCTTAAACCCAAAAACCTTGAGATCATGACCTGGGCTGAAGTTGGATGCTTAACCAACTGAGCCACGCAGGCGCCCCACATCTTTATGATTTTGATAAAGCTGCTGGACAGTGGGGCTTAGGGGTTATAGATGGCAGCTTCTGACATGACCTCCAATAACATCTGCACCTTAGTATTAACATTCATGTACAATCTCCTCCCTTCGAGACCTAGTAACTTGCATTTTAACAAATACAATATGGTGACAGTTATGTTTATATGATTTTAACTTCTATTTTACTAGTAGAATCTCTATTGACACTCTCCCTAACTGGCATTGATGAAGCAAGATGGAGATACTCAAGTGGCAAGAAATCAAGGGTAGCCTTTGGACAACAGTCCAATATCGTTAAAGAAATTATCCTATCAGCAGCCATGTGAGCTTGGAGGCAGATATTTCTCCAGTTGAGCCCTCAGATGAAATCTCAGCTCTGACTAACACCTTGATTGCAGCCTTCTGAGAAACCCTGAAGTAGAGGACCCAGGTAAGTCATGTCAAGATTTCTGACCCACAGAAATTGGGAGATAAATTGTCTGAAGAAACTAAGTTTGGGGCACTATTTCCCTAAGTAATAAATAACACAAGTGTGTTTGCCAAGTGGACTTGCTAATCTACCCCTAAAGTAGACAAATATACCCACCTGCTCTCTGGCGGTGCCTAGAAGCTACATACTCCATCTTTGGGGGTCTTCTCTGTACAGCTTGCAGAAGTAGAGAAGACAACAGACAATATGCTTTTATGAGGCAGGTAGACTCCAATCAACTGGGGAAGAGGAAGGATCATTTCCCATTACCAGACTTACCTGCTGATAAGTCAGTCTCCTCCACTGGGGAAAACTGAGGGCTGAGAAAAGCCAGGAGTGTTATTCTAAGTATGTTTTTCTACATATGCAAATACAAATGGATGAGTATCCTTAAGTCCTATGGTTACCTAGTGACCAGGTAAATTACTTCACCTGTATAGGTAAAAATGAGGCCTACAGGAAGGCCATGGATGTTTTGGGAAAATCTCTTCTCATAGAAATGACAATAGAAAAAAACACCAAACATTTCTCTTTTACAATGAGAAATTCTTGGAGTGCCTGGGTGGCTCAGTCGGGTGAAGCACATGACCCTTGGTTTCAGCTCAGGTCCTGATCTACAGGTTTGGGAAATTGTGCCCTGCATCAAGCTCTGTGCTAGGTGTGGGGCCTGCATGGGATTCTCTCACTCTGCCCCTCTCTGGCCCTCCTCTGCTCATGCTTCTCTCTCTCTCAAAATAAACTAAAAAGAGAGAGAGAGAGAAACTCCTCATGTTAAAGAGCTCCTGTCTAGAAAACTCTTCCTGTGCTGATTTGAAATTTTGCATTTCACCTTCTCATCCTGGTTTTGATGTCTTTTATTAAATACAGTCCTGTGCCACTTCTCAGGTGCCAGATATCAGCAAGGCAAAGACACATAAGAGCCATCTCTGCCCTCAAGAGACTTACAGCCTTTGAAGTAGATGTGTTTGAAAGTGTGGCCCTAGAACACACTGCTGCACGTTTGGTTCCTCTGGAAGCTGGCTCTGAAAGGAAATTTAACTTGTAAAATGTTTATTAAGAAAGGTCCATAGTGTCAACACCTGTTGAAGGAAAGGGAGTGCTGTAGTATTAGGCAGAGGAAGTTGCCCAGCTGTGAAGGAGGCCTCAGGCAAGCCCAGGTGACCACAGGAGAAAGTGTGGTGCTACAATGGCCCTTTGGAGTTGAGCTGATAGGCTGAGAGAGCGTGGCCCCATACATCACTGGACTCTTCATTGGATGTGGCCACACGAACAGCATGGGATCCAGAAATAGGCTTTTCTCTGCCCCTGCGGAAGTGTCTGCAGGGGTGACAGCTGAAAGCAGTGTGCCATGAGCCCTCTTAGCAGCTGGGGCTGCAAGTCTTTTCTTGATGGACAAGGTAGGATCCCTCCATCCTTCTCCAAAAAGCTAAGAGTAAGAGTCTGCCTGGCAATGGCCCCTTTAGTAGAAATATTCCACAACATCCCCTCTATCCACACTCAGGCCCATTTTATTTCTTCTAAATGGGGCCGGGGAGGTGGCTAAGACACTCTGGGTCCTTATTTCCTTTGCCTAACTCTACTAACCCACAGGTCTGCTGAGGTGGGAGAAGTTCCCATTTGAACATCTCACCATCTACACGTAGATATAAAATGGTGGTACCGAGGGAGTTCCTGCCTGTGAGCCTGAAAGTTTACCTAGGGCCAGTTTATGAAGCAAGCTGTATATCACACTCAGAAATTTGAATATTTTGATTAATGAGGTCATACTGGATGATCATTCTTCATGGGGCCCAGGGGTCAGGTCACAGTTTTAATCCAGAAATGGGTGGCAGTGTAGAGCATGGGTTGGGGGAGGAGATTGGAAGCATGAAGACAAAGTAAGAGACTAAGACGTTGTTGGAGAGAGTGGTGGTGAGATCCGGGGCAGACCATGAGCAATGAGAGGAGCGGGGATGGGGACTCCGAGAGAGGATTTTAGAGATTAGATTGACAGGATTTGAAAACTGATTAGAGGAAAAGTTAGAACACATTAGTTTTCCAGCTTGAGCTAATGCATGTGTGAGGGAGGAAGAATGGAGCTCTTTCCATTGCAATAATGTACTTATTCTAAAAAAATAAATATGAACATGCTATTATTTAGATAATATTGTATATTTTCATTTGTTTCATAACTAACTGTTTTTCAAGCATAGGAAATTTGGGCGTGCATTAAAACATTCTAAAACATTAGCTCACAGCTGATAATAAGAATAATAGCAACCTTTTACTGAGTGTTGCTGGCCATTTGGGGCACTCATCTGAAATTATCTTAATAAACTTCACAACAACACTATTATCCTGTGAATTATTGTTATGTCAGTCTACAGATGGGAAAAGGAAAATGGTGTAATCAAGGATGAAATGACTACAGCCTGACTTTAAAGCTCATGCTTTATTCAGATAACCAACTCAAAGAATCATTCAAGGTATTCTCAGTCTTCCCCAGTGCCGGTCTCCTGGGCCATTGTCTCTGGTGATAATGCATACTTCCCATCCTTTGGCAGCCAAAGGGTTAAGGGTAAGGTAGCTGATTCTGCAGGCAGTCTATGCCAGTAATTTGTGGTATGGAATGTTGATGTGCTGAGAGAGAGAGAGAAAAAAAAAAGATGTTCTAGTTGCCAGGACTTCTTGCATAGAAACAAAACTGCCATTCACATCCTGCTGAATTTCCAGGACCTAATTAGATGTGGGACCAAATATTACAGTTTCTTCACTCCACAAGAGCACAGATGAACACTGATGAAGGTTGGAAATAGTATTTTCAGCCTTTTTTCTTTTTAAGAATTATATATTTATTGATGGTAAGCTTTGATTTAAATGCTACCTACAGACTAACGTGTTCTCTCTCAATTTTCTAGAATATTATGTTACATTTGAATGGGACTTTGCCTTTTACCAGACATGGAATCCTATTTGATGTTCCAATAGTGTGAGGCTGGGTGACTCAGAGCGTTGAGTGAGTTGTCAAGTCTCTCCCAGCTACTAAGAATCAGGACCAAGTTTCAGACTTGGCACCTCCAATTTCAGGTTCAAATGCTTTTAAAAAATTTTTGCCACATTTAGGAGTTTTGTTGGCCAAAGAGTAATCAAAAGCACATGACGTCAATTGTATTTTTCGTATTTGTATATCAATGTATACAAAAAGTACTTTAATTCTACTCCTACTTAAAAATAGAGTTTGAGTGGAATGAATAAAAGTTTGGGTGTTTTTTTTTCTTGGCCTAGAGAAACAAAACAAAGCAGAAAACAGGAGACAGATTCATTTCTTTTTTTACGGTGACACGGGACCAATGACATCCAGTTAACCCAAGGATTTGCATAGAATTTGCTTTGTTTATGTGAAATGTTGTGCACTGCTATGCTATTGGTTTGAGGAATGACACTAGAATTTGGATCTTGAAATAAAGACAAACAGATAAGCCTTGGTGGTCCACAAAGCCTGGCCTCTCTTGCCTTAGATTTTCAGACAGGGATTTCTGTGTCGTACAGTGATTGAGGGTGCCAAATGTAGCCAGGAACTGTTTCAGCAATCATAGATGTTGTTTTTCCAATTGGGCCAATCTGCCAGACTGGCAGACAGAAAACTAACAGAAATATTAAATATAGACAGCTTCTATAGTTGAATCTTGTTTTTTCCTCTCTCTGCTGGAAGTCACTATAAAATAGTAGCCTGTGTGTAGGTCATTAAAAACATACACAGATACACATGCCATGTTGTATATTTGCACTGTCAAATAAGTCTTTGTGAACTCAATAACTGGGTGCCAAAACAGCTGTTGCTGATATATTAGGCGGCTGGAGTGGTCCTTCATTTACGAAGTGATTCTCAGATACCCTCTCCTGGCTCCCTGTCGCATTGTGCAAGATTCCATCCTCTCCTGACCTACACACCTTGGTCAAGGGAAGCACCATGCTCGAGTTTCCAGATTCATCCTCTCGAGGTCTGGTAAATTCGGTGGATAAGTACTTGGAGGAGTTGATAGAAGAGTTGGTTTCATTTCCAGGATTTGTTTCCACGCATGGCCAACAAAGATGCATAATTACGTGCAATTCTTCTCCTGGCCACAAATGTAACAGAAGTGAGCTCAGTTAGCTTCTGTGACCACAGTTTATATAGAGCAAACCCTCCCCTCAGATTCAGAGAAATGATGACATGATTCCATTGCAACATACGTATGTGGCTTCCCCCAGATGCCCCTGGGGTACAAAGGGGCCTTATTCATCTGGCATGGCATCATGATCTCTCTTTTCTATGAATATTCTACTATTTTCTCAGCTTTCTTATGAAATGTTTTTCTATTTCTCTTGCTCTGTATTTCTTAGGAAGAAAAAGCTTAATAAAATGATATGAAGAGAGCTTTTCCTGGGTAGAACTGATCAATGTTCACTTAGAAAAAATATCTTCCAAATAGTTTTATCTTTTAAGTAGGAAGCATACCAGAGTAGTGGGCTCCATGATAGCTGATTTGGAATCACCTCTTCTTTCCCTTCCATCAGGAAAAGTGGCAAGTGAAATGATGCTGTCTTTGGAAATCTGTGTTCTTTATACAAAACTTGAGAAACAGTACTCTTCAATATTAAAAGTAATATTTAATGGACATGTTTCTATATGGATTGGGAATTATGACTTTTTTTCTCTTGTTTTCAAGTGTTTGGAATACCTGGCCCTTTGACTCAACGCCATGAGTGAGTTTCAGGAGCAATAAACAGTGTCATCTTCCTCCTAACACTCTTTGCTTCTTGACAGTGTTAGAGGTGAGGGTCTGAATTGGAAAAATTGGTCTATTTCCCCTTTCTATGTCTGAGAAGTGGAGAGCAAGAAGGAGGGGTCGAAAAGTTGCATTCTTCAAACAATCCACATCCCAGAATAAACAGTATATATATAGTCATTTCTGGATAATTATATGTTGGCAATGCTTGCTAACTAGTTTTGTCTGACTTCTCAACCTAGATTCTTCACCATTATATTGCATAGCAACACATTCCTTGTACCCAAAAGACATTTGGGGCCTCGTCATCTTATACATGTGGGGAGACAATGATTACAATCTTTAATATGGGAAATTTTCTCTGCATGGGAAATCCCTCCTGTCTTGCATTTGAATGCCTCATTGATGCCTCAGAACCACGTGGTACCTTTTGAAAATTATGTTTTCTATGGGAACTTAAAATATCACCATAAATTTATGGCTTATGACAACATAAATTAATTATCTTACAGTTTTGTAGGCCAGAAGTCTGTTGTGGGTCTCACTCAGCTAAAATGATGGTATTGGCAAGCATGTGCTCCTTTCTGGAAATTGTAGGGGAGAATCTGTTTCCATGCCTTTTCCATCTTCTGGAGGCTGCTACCATTTCTTGTCCCATGGCTCCTTTCCAATTGTGAAGCCAGCAATGGGGTATTGGGTCCTTCTCATGTGTATTACTCCAACGTTCACATTCATCATTACATTTTTTCTGACTCTGACACCTCTTCTGCCCCTTCTTACACTTACAAAACTCCCTTGTGATTACATTGGGCCCCCACAGATTTCTGATATAATCTTTCCATTTAACGTTGGCCTATTAACAAACTCAATTCCATTTGCAACCTTTATTCTCCCTTGCCATGTAACGAAACATATTCCTGAGTTCTAGGGGTTAGAGTCTGGACATCTTTGGGGGGCCATTATTCTCTCTACCATACTGTCCCTCATCTTAGATTTCATTAATGAGGGGCAGAGGTTGAGTTTTTGAACTGGGTTAGCAAGGGTTAGCTGATCTTGGCAGAAGTGAAAAGGATATTGCTTGGATAAATGGTCAGGAGCCTTACCCTAAGCCATCTTTCAGAGCAACTCTACAGAATCAGGTAAGAACCAAAAGATTCAGCCTATAGGATTCCCAGAAGAGTGTCATAAATGAACACCATGTTTTCTAATATAAGTATAGTAGGACTAAAAAGGAGGGAATTTACATTTACCAATTCTACATTCTTTGGTTCAAGTCAATAAATATTTTATTATTCTTTGTACATATTTGCTTTTGAGAAGACAGCACATTCCCTGAGAGGGTGATCTGGGCTCCTGGGTTTCTACCTTTGCTCAGTCACTGAGGACAGTCCATCTGTGGGTGGGCGCCTCCTATTAGTCCCTGTTGGACAGTGTAAGAGGGTGTTTCAATCAAGGCTGTGTTGGTTGAATCTTCCCAGTCCAGTTGTGGAGATGTGCTTTAACTCCTTTGAAGTGTCAAATTTCCTCCTTTCTCATTTGAATTCCAGAATTCTAGCTAGGTGGGCAGGTTTTCGATTTGACTCTGCCCTTGCTCTGCTTAGCCTGGACTTCTGGATTTGGCTCCTGAATTCAGCTCTTTTACCTTTGCTCATTATGTCTGATTGGGCCAGTTACTCCAAATTGGATTTTCAATACTTTTTTCTTATTCCTCTGTTCTTACCCACCGTTTCTACCTTCACTCCTACACTCAGGTCCTCCCAAGGCATGTAGACCTCTGTGCCAGGTCTCACTGACCTTGCCAGGTTTTATCTCAGTCCTTTCCGATTTTTCTCTTGCTGGCTTCCTGTAACTATGAACAGATACTTAGACAATGGTAGCCTCATTAATGTAGAAAGAGATGCTTTAATAGGAGAGAAAGAAGGTAAGGGAGCTTGGGTGACTCAGTTGGTTAAGTGACTGACTTCAGCTCAGGTCGTGATCTTATGGTTCATGGGTTTGAGCCCCGTGTCAGGCTCTGTGCTGACAGCTCAGAGCCTGGAGCCTGCTTCAGATTCTCTGTCTCCCTCTCTCTCTGCCTTTCACCCACTGTCTCTCTCTCTCTCTCTTTCTCTCTCTCAGAAATAAATAAACATTAAAAAAATAGGAGAAACAAGGCAAATCATGGTAAAGCACATTACATGTAATTTTCTAGCAATGCTTTATAAAGAATCGAAATATAAGGAGTCAGTCACTCATTCAGATTTTTATGTCACAACTAGAGTACAGCTGTGGAAAGAGAATCTCAAGCACTGTGTAAAAAAAAAAAAAATCTCCCTTTAAACTGACAGGCATTTTTTTTTAATAAAAATTTTTTTGGCTTTTATGTGTAAAACTTTCCCAAATTTCTAATTACCTTGAAGTAGTTTTCTCCAGAAACTTTTGGAAGTAAAATGTAGGGACTAGAGAGGAGGAGAAGCAAAGGTGAAAGGAAAAAAAAAAAAGTTAAGGCAGAGTGCTTGTGTTTCTTTGGGATATTTTCCAGACTGTCAAGAATGTTTGGGGTGGCTTGGGAATGCAGAGGGCATGTGTGTCTTCAGGAGTGAAATGAAGAGCGCCATGGGGTAGAAGTTCAATGGTCAAAGGCACTCTGAAGCCAGTCCTTCTTCTCAAAAAAAAAAAAAAAAAAAAAAATATATATATATATATATATATATATATATATATATATGTCCACAGTGGACATGTGGCCCTGGGGCCTCATATGTAATAAAATTCTCTAAAGAAACCCTTCACAACATGAAAGGGATCTGGCTGAGAGTATTATAGACTTAAATGAGAATTTTACAGAGAAGACACGGCAAGGGCTAGAGATTCATCTGCAGCCCGCACATTCCTGTACAAACCTTTAGGCCGCAGCTCTGGGAGTCACGGAATGTTGAAAAGTAAATGGTTTCAGAGTTAGGCAAGTGTTGAGAGAAGTACTGTGCTTCAGTGTCCTCCTATCCGTCTGCTGGTTCCCAGCCAAAAATTTTTGCCTCAGAATAGATGTTTGGTCATGTTTTGTGCTCCATGAAGTCAGGTGAATTTGGATCATGGCTTCCCTGGTTGCTCTCCAAGTGACTCCAATGTATTTAGCCTCTATAGACCTTCTATGTAATATGGGAGTAAGAAGATACTAGCCTTTATTGTGGAGTTCTGACGTGCATGTGAGGTAATACATGTCAAACATTTAGCACTCCTCAGGGTACACAATAGGGATCATTAAAATTGAACTGCAGTCATTATCATTGCTAATATTATTGTGGTTACTTGAACTCAATAACTTAAGAGATGTGCTTATAGCAGAGGCTGGAGTTATGTTTCCTGATCTTGTCCTACGTAAGGGTTAACTTGCACATAGAAGTAAGCTCTCCCTTTCACTTTCCAGGGCACGGACTTCAAAGTTTAGGCTCTCTACACCCTACAATTTGAATTTGAACTACTTTTGGTTCAACTGTGAAATTGTGGTATGATAGGGCTTACTCAGCCAGACTTACTTTTTCTATTTTCCCTTGCAGCTGGCTTGGCATTACATAAATCTCAAAGCTGGTTTCACACTCCATTGTATCAGAGGTTAGAGGTCAATTTGAAACATGGCAGGAGTGGACAGTAATAGCATTTGGCACCTACAGCCCCCTTTTATACAGTGTGAGGCGTTTTAGAAATACTAACCTCAGTGGGGTGCTCAGATTAGTTCTGTTCTGAATTAGTCCCTCCAATCTGGGTGGTAAAATGCAAGCAGGGAGGTTAAATGAACTTATTCAGGTTCAGAAACAGAGAGCTTTTCGAAAGCGATATTCATATTTAGAACATAAGCCTTCACTGCTTTCTACTCCTGACCCTTCCTCTTGGCCTTCTCTGGGATTAAATGCATTCTCCGACATTTCCAAATCTTCTGTACGTATGGGGAGATGGCATTCAAGTGCAATATTTGTCTACTTTTTTTCCTCTTTCTTGGTGGATTTTGTTACTGGACAGAGCGCATCAGGAAGGGAAGAAGGGAAGAATCTTGCCCTGGGTCTGCTGCTGGTCACCACAATGTTTACAAAGTCATCAAAGTGAAGGGATTGCAAAGACTTCCTAGGGAACTGGCCATCCTAACTGGTGGCCCACAGGGGGGCTTTGGGGCCTTGGTCTTGGAGAGGGAACAGTTCACAATTGATGCTGAATGTTGACTTTTATTTTCTAAAAGTGGAATTTTCAGATGACACCACCCTCCCCTCCCCCACAAGAAAATTTCTAAGGCTGCTGTTGTTGGCTCCGCCATCTTTCTGAGGTGGAAATGATACAGAAGAAGGACACGAACAAGAAAAAAGAGGAGCAGGAGGAGAAGGAGAAAAGGGAGAAGGGAAATATGATTTCTCTTAAATTACTTAAGATAAACATATCACGTGGTAAAAGTGAAACGTCATAGCATTTCTTTGCTTCTATTATCATTTTTTTTCTAGTATAAGAAAACACTTCAAATATTTAAATACAGGATCAACCATAACTGCATTTGAATAACAGGTAAACATGTTTTTGGGGGATGTCTCCAATATGAATGGATGGTAAGGTGATCCAATCACAGACAGCTTCTATTTTGTGTCCCTGCTCTACAATGTCATGCTGAGCTTTTGAATTTATAATAAGGGGAATTATTGTTTTGTGACTAAAAATTCTACCGATGCTCAAATTATTGACCCATCCATAACACTAGAGATCTTTTGGTTATTTGCCTCACCAGTTTTTTGATTGGTAAAAGTTATTGTAGATTGTGTTTTAGTAGGGGCTTTATTTAAATTTTTCTCCTATCACTTGGTAAGGAGTAGCTTTCCAGTTGTTTGCTATGAATGTGTCCACTTTATGAAGCTAACAAATGCCTTTTTAACATTCTGCACAATGTGTACTCCTTTTATCATGTGACTTTCTATTCAACATTGGGTTCAACGTAGCTATAGACAAAGGCAGCCAGGGGAGGTGGGACTTTATTGCCTTAGCTTCCTGGAATGTTGAGTAGAAACCCCACATCCCAACCTTTACAGTTAATGCTAGAACACACACCAGTGTTCAGCCTAGGCTCTCAGTAAAACATCAAAAGTTGGGAGTCAGTTCTGAAATGTTATTTTAGGGAGTGTTATAGATGTGTTTCTGGAAAATTTTACGTAGTGCTATTCAGCTGTTCTAATGAGTGTCCAATGGGAATGAATAGTGAATCTCAATGTTTCTTAATAGCTCTTAAAGTCCCATCTAGATAAAAAGTTGCAAAATATACATCTTTCTCATAGACTTGTAACATGGGGGTAACATGTTCATGGAATCCTCAAATATGCATTCAATTAAAATCATTTGAATACAGCTCACTGGAGCACCTGGCTGGCACAGTCAAATGCCTGACTTTGGCTCAGGTTATGATCTCATGGTTCATGGGTTCAAACCCTGCGTCAGGCTCTGTGCTGACACCTCAGAGCCGAAGCCTGCTTTGGATTCTGTCTCTCTCTCTGCTCTTCCCCCACTCATGCTCTGTCTCTCTCTTTCCTCTCTCTGTCTCTCTCAAAAATAAATAAACATGAAAAAAATAGAATATAGCCCATTTATTGACATTCTACTTTGAGAAATAGAAAGTCAGTGCCCATCAGACTTCTAGATATTCCCTCCTATGGTTAGCTTTTATATCTCCAGGCAACTAGGGCCAGTAAGTCTGAGTAGATATAATATTCAGCATCCTTTCCTTTTCAGATGCTAATGGATATCATGGAGAACCTCAAGCATTAAAATACTCACCTTTGGGCAGCACCAATTAGTTTTGCAAATCAAGTAAATTGGCATAAGATGCACTTTAAATGGGTATACGATGTCCTTAAAGTCACTTGGAGTGTCATTCTAACTTGAAAAAATGCCTTATGGGGCCAAATGGAAATCTTTCTCAGTTTTCTCTGACAATATTCACTGATAGATTAATATTGAAAATGGCTTGCCTTACTTAGTAGTTTTGGATATTTCTAGTTTACACATATTCTATTTTGAGTTTCATGCCATCAAGAAGGGAATAGGATTTTGAAGAACTATCTCTAAGCCACAATTCTTTTATGATATTCCCAGATTCTTTGATAGTCTAAGTTCATCTAACTTCTTGGTAGAATAACAGATACTCCAATCCACTGTGTTCTTAATTCTGTTTAAAATCCTTCTGGACAATGAACTTGCAGAATGAAGGATCTTTTACTATATTACTGTATCTCAGCTGAAATTCTGTGGACCATTTACCAGTTTAGAGTTGTGAATTATCTTGAGCCCCCATCTAATTTAGGGGGGAAGTCTCCAGTACCATTTCCTAGTGAGAAATTATTATATTTTTCTTTTTCTCATGAAGGTGTAATGTCAAAAAAACCCCAACAAAACCCCTCCAACAGTCTTCCTGATGTTTTTTGGGTAGTTCTGATGGTATTCCTCCTCACCAGAGGGTGATTTCCCAGGAAGGTTTCAAATAGTTCGGGGCACCCTAGGCAGCTGTGTCTTCTGTGTTTGAATGGCTCTTTCCACAGTATGTGTCTTCATCACCAACAACACCCTTGATGGCTGCAATCTAGAAGTGCCCTAAGGAACACCTACATCATGGCTTTTCACACTATACATGGAGAATGACAAGTTTTCATGCCTTATTTCCAAGGAAAGAAAATACTGACAAACATGTCTGCTGATTAGGCAAGTCAGCTGACTACAAAGTTCCTAAATACTTTCAATTTCTATGCATATAGTACCATGGATGGGTAATAAACAGTTTGGAGACAGCATTAGTACCTGGAGGAAATTTTCAGTAGCACTGACCTAGGTCTCCTTGGTAGAGGACGTCTTAGCTCCACAGTCTGGACAAACTAACTTTCTGGCTGAACCATGCAATGGACTCTGATATTCAGAGTTGGCTCAAGTTGCTTTGGGAAAGAACTTCCTGTAACAATGCAATATGTCATCTTTCTCACAGTCCAGTCAAGTATCCTAGATTAAAGGTTTGTTTTACTGTATTCCTTTAATAAGGAGGTGTCTTTCTGCTCAGAGCATACCCTTCAGATTTCTTGTTTCATTGTACTAAAACCATGTGAATTAAAGAATTTAGAGAATTTGGCAAAAGTCCTAAACTCCTCTCAGATTTCTCCCACGTGACAGAAGGACAAGTAGGCAATTGAGTGTCAGAAAGAAGAGGGGGGTAAATGTTTCCTAGGGGTGAGTATGTAAATCACACATTAATAAGAATTCTAGGCTATGTGTATTAGCATTCATACATGGACAATGAAACTTTTAGAGCCAGGGAACAGTTGCACAATTTTAATACAGGAAGCTACTTGTCTCTATATATGTGAAAACATTATTTATAAAAGGATGATAACAGCAGCAAAAGCTTCTAGTAAACAAGCCAGTTCTTAGACTTTTATTCTGCAAAAGAAATACCGCAATGCTGTCTTTCCAATATTTGCTATTCTGGATATGTCTTAATTGTGCAATTTGAAGAGCTTAAAAAAATTTTTTTGTAACCTCTTTTTTCCTTCTACTCAATTGTTATTCCTTCTAGTTCTTTTTCTTAAGAAACCAAAAATTCGGTGGTGCCAACAGAGACTTAGTGGGTCTTCGAGGAATCTTTCTTATGCCATTTTTAGCATGTAGGACAAATCTTGTTCTATGATTACTAAGAATTTGGAAAAATCAAACTCTCTTATATATATTTACAGATTAATAAGTGAAACTGACTGGTAGGATTTTTACCATCTAACTAAATGTAGCTTTGACATAAAAACAATGAGCTTCTACTGGATGGTTATGCTCACCCTAAGGCAAAATATTTTGGGGTTGGTCAACTCAGAAGAATCCAAGGAAAAGGAAGAAAACATATTTAGTACATAAGGACGATGTGTACTAATATCACATCTTTTATCGGAAAGGAGATTTCAGGCAGCATGTCATTAAAAATGTCAATTAATTGAATTAAGAATCTCTCAATAATACGCAGTTAGCCACCTCTAAGTTCTTTAAAAAAATTTTAATGTTTGTTCATTTTTGAGAGAGAGAAAGAGCATGAGCAGGGGAGGGGCAGAGCTCCAGGCTCTCCAGGCTCTGAGCTTTCAGCACAGAGCCCAATGTGGGGCTCGAACTCACCAATGGTGAGATCATGACCTGAGCCAAAGTCGAATACCTAATCAACTGAGCCACCCAGGTGCCCCTCTAAGCTCTTTAAGGAGAGATAAATAATCCTTGCCAGGTAACAAAATAGAAAAAGTTAGGAGTAACTTGCCTTTCATGCTGTGAAACTTCTTTGGATGCAACTCATTCTTTGCAGATGAATCTATGGTAGTTTTTCTACATCTTTGGAAGGCATAGATGCAAAATGAGAAATTCTCATAAAACACTATCGTGATGATCCAGTTCCCTGTAGTTATTGACAGAATTCCAATGCAAGGAAGCTTTATTGGTGTTTTCCTGTCTTTAACTTTTAAAGAGAGAAAGAACAGAGAAGGGCTTTTTGTGTGCTCTAGGCAGGATCTAAGGGAGATATTAGGGTTAAGATTGATCCAATCTATGGTGAGGTCACTTCTGTTCACATCTCCCTTGAATCAGACACCTTACCTTAAGAAGTTACGGGGCGCCTGGGTGGCTCAGTAGGTTAAGCGTCCGACTTTGGCTCAGGTCATCATCTCACGGTTCGTGGGTTCGAGCCCTGCATCAGGTTCTGTGCTGACAGCTAGCTCAGAGCCTTGATCCTGTTTCAGATTCTGTATCTCCCTCTCTCTCTGACCCTCCCCTGCTCACGTCGTCTCTCTCTCAGAAATAAGTAAAAAAAAAAAACATTAAAAATTAAAAAAAAAAAAAAAAGAAGTGACGAAAGGAGAGAAACACATATTCCTCACCCTATGTTTTTGGAAGACTTACAACAAAATGAAAGTTTTCTACATGCATAGAAAAACAGCTTATCTAGGGAGCTATCCTACATATATGGGGAAGAAGCTTATCCAGGAACATTTCTAGCTGTTTTAGTCACAGTGAAAGAGAACAAAAGGAAATCTAGTGTTCTGAGTTCTTGCATCCTGCTTTTTAAGGGAGCCTTGTGATCATTTGGGTTTATTGATTTCCTGAGTAAATGAAGGTACTTTTTCATTAAGTCCCTTGCCAATGCCCCATCCCTTCCTGTGTGCCAGGACCTGCGCTGGGGCTGGGGGACAATGAAAGCAAGTGCCTTCCCTCCAGCAGGTACCCAGTCTGGTGGAGTGAGACAATTACTCACAGCACATACAAATGGTAGGGATATCATGGGAGTACTCAGGAGAGGCATATAATCCAAGATTTAGAGCTCCAAAATAGGTGTCCAGGAAGTGGCGATGTCTCCTTGGGACCAGAGAAAGAGTAAGAAAGTGGAGCAAGGTGTTGAGCATCCTGGTGGGAGAAGCACTTCCCAGGCTGCAGTATGAGTGTGAAGATCGGGAGCGTGTGGGAACGGAGGGCAGGATGGCAATTCACCGGGAGAAGGGGTGGGAAGAGAACTTCTAGAACTGGAGGGGGGCTTCAAGATCCTGTCACTCACATGCCTTTCAGATAAGCTAACTGAAGCAGGGGAGTGGGATTATCCAAGCTCAGATCATTGGTTAAAAATTAATCAGGACTAGAACTCAGGCTTCCTGACTCCCATTCTCTACTGGCTTGTACTCTTTTCTTATAATTCTACTGACTTGGTCATTTTGCTCAAAGCTAAAATGCATTGAAAAGAGCTGATAAAGGAAGGGAAGGCTGAAGAAAGAAGATAAGCCAACAACAACACCCCCAACAACAAACACCTCTAAATTTTTATGATAAAGATGGGTAGTCATAATGCTAACAAAGAATAGATTAAATTTAGAACTTCATGTTTAATAAAGCAAACAAGTGTGTCATTTGGTTTAGGAATATTTAATGTAAAATGATTAAAATTGAAATACCATGCCCTTTTCAAAAAAGCATTGAACATCTACTTAATAAAATATACATAAGGGGTGAAGTTTTAATATCCTAGAAAAGTATTTTATATAGAACACATCATTCCCTAATACTAATAGATAAATAAGGTATCGGAATACAACCGGAAATCTTGAGGAGACTGTATTATCAAAGGAGAACATATGCTCTGCATACTTGTCCAATCATTCTTCAGCTAATCCTGAATAATATCTATAAGAATAATACCATTCTTAGACTACCTTTGCACTTGACCCAGATATAACCAAGAGCTTAAGGATGGCTTTGGGAACACCAAAAGCATCATATGCAGAGCACAAACATCTGTAGGGCAGCAGTTAAAGGGGACAGAGAACACTTCTACTTAAGGCAAATCAGTAATTCACTGAGAAAGGTGTTGATGCTTAGCTGAAAGATTTTTTTTGAAGAACAAATATATCCTAAAATGAAAGAAATATAATTGACTACTTGATATCAACTGAAAATCCTCAGAGTGGCAAGAATATTTAGAGTAGGAGAGCAGGCAGTAAACCCTGTGGAGGCAGTTAATGATTAATGTGGGAACTTCAAATTCTCTTTTACCAGGGACAAAGCTACCCCTGGAATGCAAGCACGTGTGCACGCGTGTGCGCGCGCGCGCGCACACACACACACACAGAGTTAGGTCCAGTTAAAGCTCTAAAAGTAGGGCAGGCATAAATTAAAAAAAAAAAAAAAGTCACACTGACATTGCAATATGAAGCCAGGATTGGGAACCACTGCTCTAACCCAACCAGGTGTGTGTGTATGTGTGTGTGACTGGATGTGTGCGTGCGTGAGTATACCTGAAGGGAATAGTTAGGGGCACATTCAAAGGGGAATTCTGAAGGATGAATAGGAGTTGCCCAGATGGTGCTAGAACACATAGATGACCTGAAAAGGCAGCTGGGTTCTGGGAAATGGAGTGAATGAAAATAAGGCTGGAGGGACACAGAGCGTGTCCTAAGTGGGGACTCAATCCACACACAGCGAGGAACCACTAAAGTGGGACCGTCGGATTTGCGTTTTGGACAGTTCACTTGAATGACAGGGTAGACCCCAGATATTGTGGTAACTCTAGCTCAGAGTCCTCATCAACTGTGCAGCGTTCCTTCCTGAGCTGTTTCATGTCAGTGACTTGCATTAATAATCTTTCCACAGTTTTGAGCGACACACAGTAGGAGGAGAGGGAAGGAGATGACAGAAGTGAGGAGATAAGTAGGTTTAGGTTCTGGTAGAAAAAAACTACCTTAGCCAGATCCTGTGGTGGGGAGCTCCTCATGCTATCCCCCGTGGGGCACATAGGGATATAGGGCTCCTTTCACTCTTTGTGTAGGGGGCTAGTCTGCCCCTGCATGTGGCTTGTGGCCCTTTCTCTAGGCTGTTGCTACTCCAACTGTGAGCTCCTGGACCAGCAGCATCAGAATCACTTCAGAGTTCTCTGGAAATGCAAAATGTAATACTCTATGTGGATCTACTGAATCAGAAACTGCATTTTAACAACATTCCCAGGTAATTTTTGTGCATTGAGTTTGAGAAGCATTACTCTAGAATAATGTTTTTCAGGTTTTTTAACCCAAACCCTCCCACAAGGCAAGACATTCATTTTACGTTGTGACCTGGAAGGTGTGTATGCATGCACACGCACCTGAAGAAAAATTTTCAGGAGGAAAAATGTATGTGGTCTATAACATGCTGTGCTGTGCTATTATGTCCGATTCTGAAAAAAAAATATTGGGGGCACCTGGGTGGCTCATTTGGTTAAGCATCCAACTTTGACTCGGGTCATGATCTCATGATCTCATGGTTTGTGAATTCAAGTCCCACATTGGGCTCTGTGCTGACAGTGCAGAGCCTGCTTGGGTTTCTCTCTTCCCTCTCTCTCTGCCTCTACCCCACTCACTCTCTCTCTCTCTCACACACAATAATTAAATAAACTTAAAAAAAAAAAGACTGGTCAATACCCACTCCACTGATTTCATAAGTCACCAATAGTTTGTAACCCATCTGGTTTGTGTTCCTGAAGAAGCAAAAGAAGCCTAGCCGTGAATTAGAATACAGGAAGTACTTCCCAGTTTTCAGGAAGAATAAATTACATGGAAAACACTTTGTCAATTCAAAGATATTTTTTCTATAAACTTTAAAAAATGTTTTTTATTGAATATTTTTTAAAATTTACATTCAAGTTAGTTAGGATATAGTGCAACAATGATTTCAGAGTAGATTCCTTAATGTCCCTCACCCATGTAGCCCATCCCCCTTCCCACAGCCTCTCCAGTAACCCTCTGTTTGTTCTCCACATTTAAGAGTCTCTTATGATTTTCCCATTCCATGTTTTTATATTATTTTTGCTTCCCTTCCCTTATGTTCATCTGCTTTGTATCTAAAAGTTCTCATCTATACACTTTTTAAAAAGATCTGGCTTTTGCCATTACTTGATTGCTAGCAACTATCTGTAAGCATAATAAAGAATAAAGGGAGACAAATATTCATGGAAAAAGAACTACAGTCAATCATGCTTAGTCTAATTTAAAAAAACAGCAATGTGATTTTGATTGAGATTCCATTATCATAAAATTAATATTTCTTGGGATGACATTTTTTTTGATACGAAAAATTTGACTTAATGATATCATTAATTTATTAGTACTTAATATCACCTGATTACAGTTGACAATCACTATTCTGGAAAAATATTTCTCAAACTATATTTTACCATAGTGTGATTGGCAGGGGAAAAGACCCCAAGGCCCACTTATTCTATCCATTCCCACCCTATGGAGGGAAAAGAATATAGTAATAATAGGGAACATGTAACTGTATAAGCACATTTTTGTGGTTTGCCTTAGCATAGTGGTGGAGATGACTCGTATTTGAATCACAATGTATACATGACTTAAAGCCTAGTGATTGCAAAATTATGGTCTTCAAGTACCATTGATAGAAGCATATATCGCTATACATGCTGGGGTTAACCAAACAATCCACAACAAAGTTAACTGTGAATAGAGAAGTTAAGCCAAAAGTAATTCCTAAGTAGAAGGCATTTGGAAACCATGACCATGTGAAGACCGCATCAATAACCAAGGATGCTTCCTGAAATCTGCAGGAATTCGACAAGTTGTGCAACCTTCTAGCGTTACATGGTGATGTAGGATCCTGAATTAGAATCATCAGGAAGCTCTACTCAAACAAGAATTAAATTTTGCCAATACACTATTTTGGTAACTTTAACTCATTCCTTCACTAGGTGGCCAATACGTGATCATTCTGTGTATGTAAAAATGACAGTATATGAATTATGCATCATTTCGCTGTAAGAATCAAAGAATGTGCATTACCAGGAGACCCACTGTAGATTAGAATCCATATTTCAGAGCCACTACAAGAGAATCATTTATGATCAAGGCCCCAACTGAGTTATCTAGTGACAACTCTGGAATTTTATAGCTTTTTAAGGTGATAGATTCCCCCCCACCCCTTGCTTTTCAGAGAATATAGGAAAACGCACTGAGATTTGCCTGGGAACTAAGCCCGAGTAATTCTACATATTTCCACCTTCTCAGTCCTGTCTAGGCCAAGGATTACAAAAAAGTTTCATCTCACAAGCAAGATCTGATTGATTTGTAATAGATGCCTGAGGGGTTGTATTGAAGCCAGAAAGGGGTATCTTGACTGATCAAGGATGTTGGCCATGGGTATTGGGCAAGGGAAGGGCAGTTGCATGCCTTGATTTGCCCTTTTTGTTACAGGCTCTCTTCTAAACTCTGAGGCGATGCATGCATGGATCATGTATGTCACTTTGTTGAGCTATGCTTTTGTGATACTATTAGTTAATTGAGTCTTGACTTCCTCCTCACCATGTCCAGACTCATCTAAGGTTGCCCGATAAAATATCGAGTGTTTAGATAAACCCGAATGCCAGGTAAACAACAAATACAGTTTGGTTCTAAGTACCCCCTGAATATTGCAAAGGACATGCTTCTACAAAAGATACTGTTTATCTGAAATTCAAATTTAATTGGATACCTTATATTTTTATTTGCGAAATCTGGTATGCTAAATTTAGCATTTAGGACACTTGATAGTGTCCTAATCTCTGGATTCATAGGTCACCTATCTCTCACTTCTTCAGGGAATGCCAACTCAACTGAGCCCTAGAATAGTTCTGGGTATCCCAGAGTGACCCAAGGTAAATATGCAAACTAATCCTGAATTACAAAAGTTTGATAAATCCACGGAATGTAGAGAAGGGGAGTAGGGAGGAGAGTTAAAGGATTAGGGGGTCAGTGGAATGTAGGAGTCAGGAATGTTCAATATTGTAGGTTGGGATTAAGCTGTCTGGAGGAGGCCGATGTAGGTAAAAGCAGTTGGGTAGGGGTGACTCTTCGGCAGGGATTTAAGAGGAGGAAAGCAGTGTGGCTTCGTGTTCGGTCTTTTCAAACCTCCAATGACTTCCACATTAAGAGTTTCTTGAACAGTGGGAAGCAGCAAGAACAAGGCATTTCCTGGGGCTCAGGCTGGCACTTGGTTTAGAATGGAAATTATAATTCTATGTGTGATTCTGAAACATGGTGGTGATAATCTTTGGAGTCCTGTAAAAGCATTCTAAGGTAATACTCTTAACACATTAACAAGGAGGGAGGTGGAGAGAAAACACATTTGTTCACAGACTTCCAGGAGCAACTCTACTCTTTCACTCTGCTTCTCTTTTTGTCTCTCTCTCTTTCACTCTATCAGGTTTCTGGGAGTAAAATCTATTGGTTGATGTTTGCTTCGAATGAAGTGTGTGTGTGTGTGTGTGTGTGTGTGTGTATGTGAAAGAGAGAGAAGGGGGGATATAGTTCAATTTAAATGATGATCATTTTCGACAATAATTCAGATTCATCTTAAGCTTTGTAAAGCAAAACAATGGAAAAGCTGAAAACCAGAGAATAGTGAAAGATTAAATTTGTGACTAGCCATAAAAAGATGGACAGTTAGGCACTACTGCTAAAACTAATTTCCCCCGTGGTTTCATTAGATTTTCTGTATGCAGAAGAGCTACACTGCAATGTGGTGGATCTTTTTCATCTTGGTAAATTGCACGAAATCAACAAAGTGTCTAATGGCTGTGATTTGGAACTGTGATTGAGTTCTGTGTTATCCATCTGAATTTTCAGTAAATGTTTGACTTTGAGCTTATTAGAATTCAGCACGGTCCTTTCTTTTGCCTTATTGGCATGTTTTATTAAGCATGGAGATACCTGCAGCGTGCCCAGAAGACTTCAGGCAAAATGGGGTTAAAGATACTCACCTGATCATTTTCACATAGAGTCTTGATATTCAGCAATTTAGGATGAAATGCGTCCACTAGCTCCCAACTGAAGCCTCCCGTAAACTGCCTCTACTGCCTTGGCTCCCAAGAACTCTCTGTGGTGTTTTCTAAACTACAATGGTCATTTTTTGAATTACTTACTGCAAGGTCCCCAGGAAGACGAAGGCAGGGGAAACAGATTATGTGCCAGGCAGCTGAATTTCTTCTAAAGGCTTTTCCTTTTAAAGAAACTTCCTCCTTTCCCAGGTTTATAAACAGCCCTTCCTGTGATTTTTGCAGCACAGAGTGTGGTGAGCGCTCCTGCTAGCTCACAGCACAGCCAGGTGTTAAGCATCTGAGGCAGTGAGCTCCTGCCTCTTCAAGCTGCCTCCTCGCTCTAGGTGTACAGTAGGCATTGTGTCATTGTTTGGGAAGCCAGGAGGTTGGCTGTACCTCTCACACACAAACCTTCCCAATTGGTCTTGCAGGTAGCAAGATAATCACTTAAATGAGAACTGCCAATGCTCTGCTTCTGTTTCTTTTCCCTGCTAAGCCAGTCCCAGGGGTATCAAAAGAAGCAGGGAGCCCAGCCAACATGGTGCATTATTGCTGTGTGGCCAAGACGTCCCGGAGGATGCAGCAGAGATAGTCTCTTTTTCCATGATGAGCAAGGGCAATTTCTATTTTCTTCATATAATTTCTTTATGTAACAGTTGAATTTCTGTCGTGGTAGGTAAAGTATAGTGATAGAAGATATTCTCCATGGAAAAACACGTGACACTCATTCAGGTACATATTTAATGAAATGGATTAATAGTTAGTCCTTCTTCTAGAGGTGAAAAAAAACAAATATTGGGGAACACATCCTATATGCATGATTACTAGATTCTGGATAGCCCTATGACTAGAAATAAAATGAAATTTGTCAGTGAATAGCTGAGTAACTGCTCTACCTTCATAATTATGGATTTGATTTATAAATTATGTTAATAATTTGTATCAATGCCAGAATTGGTGGTATCAAAATTAACCCTGACTTGTGCTTCTGTGTGATTACACCCCTATCTAAGTGTTTGCCAGATGCACCTCATTTCATATGCTTTATATGATAGAAAAACATGTATACCTTGAATCTCAAGAAATCAAACTACATTTTAACTTTATGATGGAGGAACAATTTATGACGGTTGATATTTGCATAGTGATTACTATGTGCTGGCACAGTGTTAAGCACTTTGCATGAGTTTTCTAATGTTAATCCCTGCAGCAACCGTAATGATATATGATTTATAAAAATCGCCATTTGATACATGTAGAAACTGATCCAGAAGGGTTAAATAGTTTATTGTAAGTAGTTATTGTAAGTTCAGATTCCAACTCAGGTGGCCTGATACTCTTGGGGTCCATACTTTAATGGTGATAAGTGATCTGGACATAGTTGTCACATAGGTAAACCTCAGACTTGCCATGGTTCAGACTAGAGCCAACTAGATAATTCTGGCTAGACAATTGGGTACCCCATTCTTTCTTCAGTGCCAAACCTCGCTTGTAAGGTCAACATTCATGAAGTCAGGCTTTGTTTGTCATTCATCTCTGTATTGTGAACCATAGTTATCATGAACACAGAAGTTAAGGCATTCAGTAACGTTGCTGAATAAACGGGTAGGGTATTTATAAATGTAAATTAATTTTGTGGTGTTGTTTTTGTATTTTGCCATATGTAAGAGGTTAAGATAGCATCACTATAGTTATCAATATTACTCTACTCGTCTTTAGAGTCTTTATCCTGCCAAAATGGTAGAAAAACAATTTTAGTCAACTTAGGTATTCCTATACTTTTCATATGCACTGTAGCTACGTTTGGGGGGTGAACTGAAGGCCCAAAATAAGTAAAATAGGTACACGGGTACTCTTTCCAGATTCCCTTCCCAGCATGGAGGTATCCATTCCTTCAGCTGCCAAGAGTGTTGTCTGTCCACAGCTCCCAGGCAGTTGCATTCCATCCTGGGACTTGACCTTGGCTGAAAAGAGGTGGCCCAGGTTACAGCCTTTTCCTGAAGGCAGGACACATCCGATGATGGTTGAAATGGAGTACAAAGGTTCAGTCCTCAGCTTCAATATGGGACAATCCTGAGAGTCCTGCCCAGCCCAGAGATCCCTACAGAATTGTCTGAGACCTCAGTTATAACTGCATTGCACTTCATTTTTCCCTCTGCCCACATCAGCTTTCTTCACTTCCTTCCATTTGTTCCCAAATATATTTCCCAACAATTAACCCTCCAGCACACAATTCTCTCTTCTAGGGGACCTGACCTCAGGCAGTAGGTATCAGGAGCAGCCCTGGGAAGGCAGGCTCTAGAATGAAATTTGGAAGCTAGACCACTTTAAGCAAAAACTCAGCCATAGGTAGGAACACGAACAGTCACTGGCATACTGTGGCTGTGCTGGTGTTAACATTTTCACCAGAGGTGAAATGGAGATGTGTTATCCGTGGGGGGTGGGGAATGCATCATTTGGTACTATTTCTCAAAAATTTGAGAGCTATTGGGGGAGAATCTTACTTTTACGGACTTTGAAATTGGATAGCTGCTATTGGGTGCTATGAATGCACTGCAGAAAGCTGAGTAGTTCATCACCAACTGAAAGTCAAGTGTGAAACTCAGAGAGCCTCCTTGACTCAATATAATGAGACTTTCATTTCTTGCATTCAGAAGCCAGAAAAAATCTGATGAAGATAGTTCTTTATGATAAGTGTAGCGGAATTTTAGGTAAAGTCCAATTCTCAACTCTAGCAAATGTGCTAGGTCAAGGTCAAGGCCTTCATTAGAAATGCATGAAACAACATATCATAGTGAAACTGGAAAAATATAAAGATAAAGAGAGAATTCTGAAAGCAGCTAGGGACAAATGGGCCTTAACCTACAAAGACAGACACATCAGGGCAGTAGCAAACCTATCTACTGAAACTTGGCAAGCCAGAAGTGAGTGGCAAGAAATATTCAGTGTGCTGAATAGGAAAAATATGCAGCCAAGAATCCTTTATCCAGCAAGCTTGTCATTCAGAATACAAGGAGTGATAAAGGTTTTCCCAGAAAAACAAAAACCGAAGTTCATCACCACTAAACCAGCCCTACAAGAGATGCTAAGGGGAACTCTGTGAGTAGACTGTTGCAAAGACCACAAAGGACCAGAGACATCACTACAAGCATGAAACCTACAGATAACATAATGACTCTCAGCTAATATCTTTCAATAGCAACACTGAATGTAAATGGACTAAATGCGCCATTCAAAAGACATAGGGTATCAGAATGGATTTTAAAAAAAGACCTATTTATTTGCTGTCTGCAAGAGACCCAGTTTTGACTTGAGGACACCTTCATATTGAAAGTGAGAGGATGGAGAACATGTATCACACTGCTAGAAGTCAAAAGAAAGCTGGAGTAGCCATACTGGTATCAGACAAACTAGATTTTAAATTAAAGGCTGTAACAAGAAATGAAGAAGGGCATTGTATCATAATTAAGGGGTCTATCCATCAAGAAGAACTAACAATTATAAATATTTATGTACCAAATTTGGAAACACCCAAATATACAAAACAATTAATCACAAACATAAGCAATCTTATTGTTAATAATACGGTAATTGCAGGGACTTTAATACTTCACTTACAGCAATGGACAGATCATGTAGTCAAAAAATCAATAAAGAAACAATGGACCTGAATGATCACTGGACCAGATAGACCTGACAGATATATTCAGAACTTTTCATCCTACAGCAGCAGAATACACATTCTTCTCAAGTGCACATGGAACATTCTCCAGAATAGATCACATACTGGGTCACAAAACAGCCCTCAATAAACATAAAAGAATTGAGATCATGCCATGCACATTTTCAGGTCACAATGCTATGAAACTTGAAATCAACCACAGGAAAATGTTTGGAAAACCTCCAAATGCATGGAGGTTAAAGAACATCCTACTGAAGAATAAATGGGTCAGCCAGGCAATTAAAGAGGAAACTTAAAAATATTTGGAAACAAATGAAAATGAAAACACAACAGTCCAAATACTTTGGGATGCAGCAAAGGCAGTCCTAAGAGGAAAATACATTGCAATCCAGGCCTATTCCAAGAAACAAGAAAAATCCCAAATACAAAATCTAACAGCACACCTAAAGAAACTAGAAGCAGAGCAACAACAACAACAAAAAACCCCAAGGCCAGCCGAAGAAAAGAAATAATAAAGATCAGAGCAGAAATAAACAATATAGAATCCGAGAAAGAGGAAAAAAACCAGTAGAACACATCAATGAAACTAGTGCTGTTCTTTTGAAAAAATAAACAAATTGATAAACCCCTAGCCAGACTTCTAAAAAAGAAAAGAGAGAAGACCTAAAGAGCTAAAATCATGGATGAAAATGGACTTATTACAATAAACACTTCAGAAATATAAGCAATTATCAGAGAATATGATGAAAAACTATATGCCAACAAACTGAACAACCTGAAAGAAATGGACAATTTCCTTAGCACTCACACCTACCAAAACTCAAATGAGAAGAAATAGAAAATTTGAACAGACCCATAACTAGCGAAGAAATTCAGTCTCTTAACAAATAAGAGTCCTAGACCAGATGGCTTCCCTGGAGAATTTTACCAGACATTTAAAGCAAAGTTAACACCTACCCTTCCCAAGATATTCCAAAAAATAGACGTAGAGCGAAACTTCCAGACTCATTCTGTGAAGCCAGCATTACCTTGATTCCCAAACCAGACAGAGAACTCACTCCAAAGGAGAATGATAGGCCAATATTCCTGATGAACATTGATGCAACAGTTATCTCAACAAGATACTAGCAAATTGAATTCAGAGCATATAAAAAGTGAATAAAAAGAATTATTCACTATGATCAAGTGGGATTCATTCCTGGGCTGCAGGGCTGGTTAAATATTTGCAAATCAATCAATGTGATACATCACATTAATAAAAGAAGGGATAAGAGCCACACGATCCTGGCAATAGATGCAGAAAAAAGCATTTGACAAAATACAGCATCTTTCTTAATAAAAACCCTCAAGAAAGTCAGGATAGAATGTACATACCTAAACATCATAAAAGCCATATATGAAAGGCCCACAGCTAATATGGTCCTCAATGGGGAAAAACTGAAAGCTTTCTCCCTGAGATCAGGAACATGACAGAGATGTCCACTCTCAACAGTGTTGTTTAATATAGTGTTGGAAGTCCTAGCATCAGCAATCAGACAATAAAATGAAATAAGAGACATCAAAACTGGCAAAGAAGAAGTCAAACTTGCACTTTTCACAGACAACATGATACTCTATATGGAAAACCCAAAAGACTCCACAAAAAGGCTGCTAGAACTGATCCATGAATTCAGCAAAGTCATGGGGTACAAAATCAATGTACAGAAATCAGTTGCATTTCTATACACCAATAATGAAGCAACAGAAAGATAAATCAAGAAATTGTTTCCATTTACAATTGCACCAAGAACCATAAAATACCTAGGAATAAACGTAACCAAAGATTTAAAAGATTTGTGTGCTGAAAACTACAGAAAACTTATGAAGGAAATTGAAGAAGACACAAAGAAATGAAAAGAACATTCCATGCTCATGGATTGGAAGAATAAATATTGTTAAAATGCCAATACTACCCAAAGAAATCTACACATTCAATTCAATCCTAATCAAAATTGTACCAATATTCTTCTCAAAGCTAGAAAAGAAAACAACCCTAAAATTTGTATGGAACCACAAAAGACCCCAAATAGCCAAAGTAATATTGAAAAACAAAAACAAAAACAAAAAAACAAAAAACAAAGCAGAAGGCATCAAAATCCCAGACTTTAGCCTCTACTACAAAGCTGTAATCATCAAGACAGTATGGTATTTGCACAAAAACAGACACATAGACCAATGGAATAGAATAGGGAACCCAGAATTGGACCCACAAATGTATGGCCAACTAACCTTTGACAGAGCAGAAAAGAGTATGCAATAAAAAAAAAGACAGTTGCTTTAGCAAATGGTGCTGGGAGAACTGGACAGCAACATGTAGAAGAATGAAGCTGGACCACTTTTTTAAACCATACACGAAAATAAGCTCAAAATGGATGAAAGACCTAAATGTGAGACAGGAAACAATCGTAACCTTAGAGGAGAAAGCAGGCAACACCCACTTTTATCTCAGCCTCAGCAATTTCTTGCTTGACACATTTCCAAAGGCAAGGAAACTAAAAGCAAAAATGAACTAATGGGACTTCATCAAGATAAAAAGCTTCTGCACTGCAAAGGAAATAATCAACAAAACTAAAAGGTAACTGACAGAATGGGAAAAGATATTTGCAAAGGACATATCAGATAAAGGGTTAGTATCCAAAATCTATAAAGAACTTACCAAACTCAACACCCAAAAAACAAATAACCCAGTGAAGAAATGGGCAGAAGTCATGAATGGACACTTTTCCCAAAAAAGACAACCAGATGGCCAATAGACACATGAAAAGATGCTCAACATCATTTATCATCAGGGAAATGCAAATCGAAACCACACTGAGATACCACCTCACGCCAGTCAGAGTGGCTAAAATGAACAGCTCAGGAAACAAGAGATGCTGGCGAGGATGTGGAGAAATGGGAACCCTCTTGCACTGTTGGTGGGAATGCAAACCGGTGCAGTTGCTCTGGAAAACAGTGTGGAGTTTCCTCAAAAATTAAGAATAGAACAAGCCTATGACCCAGCAATAGCAGTACTAGGAATTTATCCAAAGTAAACAGGAGTGCTGGTTCATAGGGGCACATTTACCCCAATGTTTATAGCAGTGCTTTCAACAATAGCTGAATTATGGAAAGAGCCTAAATGTCCATCAACTGACGAATGGATAAAGAAGATGTGTAGTTTATATATACAATGGAATATTACTTGGCAATGAGAAAGAATGAAATCTTGCCTTTTGCATCAATGTGGATGGAGCTGGAAAGTATTATGCTAAGTGAAATAAGTCAGTCAGAGAAAGATAGACATGTTTTCACTCCTACGTGGATCTTGAGAAATTTAATAGAAGACCATGGGGGAAGAGAAGGGGGAAAAATACAGAGTTACAAACAGAGAGGGAGGGGGGCAAATCATATGAGACTCTTAAATACAGAAAACAAACTGAGGGTTGATGGAGTGTGGGAGAGAGGGGAAAATGGATGATGAGCACTGAGGAGGGTGGTGGTGGGATGAGCATTGGGTGTTGTATGTAAGCGATGAACCATGGGAATCTATCCCAAAAACCATGAGCACACTTTACACACTGTATGTTAGTCAATTTGACAATAAATTGTATTAAAAAAAGAAATGCATGAAACAGTGAGACTTGATAATAAAGACACCTAAACTAATGCACATAAGAAGCGTGAAACCCAGATTCCTCTAAAAATTTGGGCCTACGGAATTGGCCTTCTCATTTCTGTTAGAAGACAGAGCTCCCTCTCACTTGAAGATATCTCAGTAGCCTCTAACTTATAAGACAATATGTACCCTACTTGCTGTAGTGTTCCCCACCCCCCACCCCCACTTCCCTTACTAGCCACCAAATTAGGAACCAAGTTATGATATAATCCAGCTAGGGAAAGTGTTATCCTGCTAAGGAAGTAAAAAGGTTATATGCTGACATTGCTACATGGTCTAGCTAATATATACCTGCAAGGGCCCTGAGAGCAAATATAGAGATGATTCTGGGAGCCTTAGACTGTAAAACTGGACAAAGAAAAAGTGATCAATACAGGAATACTTTCCCAGGACACAGAATTTATCACCTGACCAGAATCCGGGAGTCTGCACTAATATATGGCTAGGAGGGCTTTTATGAGTTTGAAAAAAAAAGAAAGAAAAGAAAAGAAATGGCCTATGTAAAATGAAATGCAAATGTCAGAATTTCCTGGGAGACAATGGAGTAATGTATCAAAGGCTTAGAGGATTGGGCATGCTAGATGTACCTTGGATATTCCAAGGAAGGCTGGAGAGCTCACCAGCTAACTATGTTCTGTATGAGGACATGGAATACTCTTCCTTTACCAAAGTTATAAGGAATATGATGGGGAGGGGGCACTTACCTTGTTGGAAAGTTCAGTAGTGGCTGTACTCTGTATGTGGGGGCTAATGATAGAAGCCATAATACAACTTGGCTTCCTAATAGCAAAGGGATTTATAAGATTCCAAAATAATAGAGACCAAGTAATAAAGCTTAACCTTTGGATGAAAGAAGATTTAAGGTTTGTAATAAGGGTCGAGGTTGGAGATCAGTGGAGAAGACTGACATGTGGAGAGCTAAGTTGTTAAGAGAGCATAATATCCTAGAAGTGAGATAGATGGATGGCCAATAAAGATATTGCCCAATCTATATGATGAAAAATAAACAAGGGTGAGTGATCAGGTGGCTGAGGGAAGCTATATCAAATAAAATCATGATTCCTCACCCAATTACTGGATCTATAATCCTCATATTTGTCACTTGGCCTGTGGAGATTAGAACTATCTTAGCATATAATATATAAGGCCAAAGAGAAAAATTTAAAACTGTCCCTGTCCCTACTCCACACCACTAGCCCAGCCAAGAGGTAAATAAAAAGCAGTGTCACATGCCAGTAGAAATGGGAGATATTCATGTCATTTTTAGAGACTTAAAGTGTGCATTATATCCAGACTTTATTGATCAGTTGGGCCCATCAGAAACCAGATAGGTCCTGGTGGATAAGAGTGGACTACTTCAAACCTAACCAAGTGATAGCCCCATTTGTGGTTGCTGGGGCCAGGTCAGTTACTTTGCTAGAGCAGATTAACACAGCCTCAGTACATGGTGTGAAGTGATTGATCTGGTGAATACATACATTTTTCCATTATTAACAGAAAGAGGTTCAGCACAATTTTCATTTATATGAGATGAAAAATAGTGTACATTTGTTCTGTTTTCTCAGGGCTAATCAATCCTCCCAACTTTTGTCATAATATAGTTGAAAGGGACTGGACCAATTGAATATTCTGCAGTACCTCGTCCAATATATTGATGAGATAATGTTAATTGAACTGATAAAGCAATAAATAGCAGATATTTGGAGTTCTTTGTAACATACATGTGTTCCAGAGGATGAGAGAGAAAGTGTACCAAAGTTCAAGAGCGTGCCACATCGGTGAAGCTGTAGGGATCGAAGGGTCTTGAGTATGCTGTGAAATTCCTTGCAAAGAAAAGAATAAAGTATTGCATCTTGCATCTCCTCCCACTGAGAAAGGAGCACAATACTTGGTAGGCTTCCTCTGTTGCCATTGCCTACCACATTTGGAGATGTTGTTCTTACCTATTTATGGGATGAAAATCTGACCTCAGCTCTGCCAAAATACTTGCAGTGAAGGATGTATAATAATGCTTTCAATCCTTGATGTCATCTATCAACAGGTACCCATCATCCCATCTGGTTTTTAGCTACCACTTTCCTAGTGAAGATGCCATCATTCCCATCTGTGAGGTCTGTAAGTTTGGGGATGTCCTATGAAAGCACAGGAGAATTATTCTGCTTTTGCTGTGCCATGTCAGAAACATGAGCACCCATAACGTAGTTCTTGACTTTTATATCTAGGAGCACTACACTGTGTAGCCATTCTCATTCTTTCTCTTTCTTTGATTTTGCTGCCTGCCTGCTGCTTTTGGATTTTCTAATACTGAGGGGGTGTGCTCTCTTGAGAGACCAGTTGGCCCCTATGATTTGGATCAATCCATTTCTCACCACTTCCTTTCTCTTCCCCTTTATCTTTTCTCCCCCCCCCCCCCACCACCCGGGAGAAGATTTTCAGTGATTGAGGGACAGGTATTGGCTGAAGAATTCACTTCTTAAGTCCTCAAAGTGCCTAAAGTCAGGAGTGTTTTCAATTCCCTTAGGGTAGAGTCTTTTGAAATAGAAAAGAGAGTGAGTGGTCTTCAGTAACTTTGCTTCTGGCCTGCTGTATGCCTCCCCTGAGAAAATGAATAGAGAAGGCTTAGGTGGTTGGATTGGACAAAGGGTAAAAGAGTACAGAAGTAAAAACTCATAAATATCCATAAAAGTCAGTTCATATATTTCAAAAATATAATCTGGCTATATCTAGCACTTCATTGTAGTGGATATATACTTGCCCTCCAACAGTCTGTTAAAGCAGCATCGATCTCTCTCTCTCTCTTAAAATCTAGGGCCTAATATACTATTTTGTGTGTGAGTGTTAATCATTGTTGTTCTTGTTATTGAAATTGTTAACTATAACCAACACACGATAATAAAATGCTTAATTTGTTTTTTTCTTTTTACAAATAGTTTATTGTCAAATTAGTTTCCACATAACACCCAGTGCTCATCCTCACAAGTGCCCTCCTCCATGCTCATTCCCCCTCCCCCCCACATCCATCAGTCTTCAGTTTTTGTCAGCATTCAAGAGTCTCTCATGGTTTGCGTCTCTCCCTTTCCCCCACCATTTCCCCCCTTGTTCCTCAGTTACGTTCCTCCTAATCCTCCTATACGTACAAACATAAAATGCTTAATTTGAAACATAAATATTGACATTAGATTCTTGAAAGTCAACATTAACCCATACCAGCCATACAGATGAGAATTTGCAGTCCTATCCTCATATCTGACTGACGTAGGCTTTCTTTCATATTTTGAAACTTAAAAACACCTTTCTTAGGATCCACAAGAATCTATTTACAATGTTCACTCACTTCAATGACTCACTGTAGTCAACACTTGTAAGTAAATATCTCACTTCCTGGTTAGATAATGAAATTTCATGAATGAAGCTGATATTATGAATCAGAGTGTTGCCAATGAGAGGAAATGAACCAAATCCAGGGTTTAAGTGCACCTTGTTTGCTCCATTCGCCCCTGAGGAAAGTGCCAAGGGGGTCTGAGGTAATGACATTTTGGCTTTATCACTAGAAGTGAATACTTGATCAATAGAAATCACAGTGTTCGAGCACATTGTTAAGAAAATGCGTGTAAAGCTAACAATAATGTACCATGTCATGACTCTGAAGTTGTCAAATATCTTCAAAGATCTTTGAAGTTGTCAAAGATAAGTGCAACACTGAGTTGTATGGGTTCAAGAAATGGACATTTTTCACCCAACATGTGAGACTGTAAATTGGCCCGCTGTTTCAGAAGGGCAATTTGGTTAATTTGGGACAGGAGCCTTAAAATATTTATCTTCCTTTTGATTTAGTAATTTTATATTCAGGGATTTATCCTAAGAAAATTACCAGAGATTAAGCAAAGCTTCATGTACAAAGATGCCAAGTCAATATTTATTTGCAATATTGGAAAAGTATTTGATAATAGAATATAGTCAAACAAATGATATCATGGTAATAATATGGAATAACATAGATCAATTCAATTTTTTCACAACATTTAATGACATAGAAGATACTTCTGACGTTATATTAAATAAAAATACTGTATTTACAGAATCATCAGAATTCTATAAGAAAGGAATAACCTCTCTGGGTGGAAAAAAAACTCCAGGAAAAACCAACCATGCCAACCCTTTGATCTTGGACTTCTAGCCTCCAGAGCTATGAAACAATGTATTTCCATTGTTTAAAGAAAAAAATAATTCCAGTAAGAAAATACATCCAAGTGTCATCAATGTTTTTCTTGGGGTAGCAGAGTGAAGGGGAGTTTTACTTTTTTCTTTATAATTTCCACATTTTCAATTGTACACATTGGCTATGTGTTACTTATAATTATGAAAGAACAATGGTAGCATTCTCATACAAGGGATATTTGTCTTTAGCAACAATATTGGTGCCCTTCATGTGGTGGGGAAGAAAGCATTCCACATGCACATAGAGCCATGCAATGATGGATATCTGAAGTTTATTGCCACAAAATGCCTCACCATTCTCTATCCTATTCTCAAAATCTCAGTCCTGGGTTTCTTTGGCATACACATATTATGAGCACAGCATTAAAAGCTCAATCTCTTCCTTTGTAAGGTGCCAACACAGATTGATTTCTTTTGTTATTCCTTGATGATTACTTACTAAAATGCTTCATTCATAACTCTGCATAATTTGGAAACTTCCTTCTCTTCTTGGAAACTGAAAACATGTTAACCTCTAAGCAAAGCATAGAATTTTGTGGCCCATAGTCTTTCTCAACTGCTGAGGCATGAATATTGACTGGTACCCAGGGGGATATTTATGAGAAAGGAATTTGAGCATCACCGTGTAAAAAGAGAAAATGTCGATTTCTAGAGAAACAACAATAGCAAGATCCTAGTTTCCATGTCTACCACATTAGAAAAGGAATTATAAATTACTAAGAACAGAAACTCATTCAGTGATGAACACAATGCAAAATTACAATGTCTAGTATTTCTCCAGGGAAACTGCTTTCTTCATCTGATTCTATATATCCTTTTTATTTTGATCCACTCCTTCCAAGATGTCTTCCAGCACAGGTTTTTCATACTGCAATATAGAAAATAAATAGACAAACAAACAAATAAAATGTTCTAAATCAGCCATGTGTGTTTTAGACATACAGAATAGAGGGGGTTTTCCCCTTTTTTCTCCTTTCCCTCTTCTCTCTATCCTTCTAACCCTTCCTTCCTCCCTTCCTTTTTTCTTATTCTTAGTCTCTTGCTCCCTCTTTTTTTTTTTTTTTTGCTTCCTGATTTAGGTTGTTACATAAAGTCTGATCCTACTTGTTCCTTTGGAGGTAAAGATATATAAACTCTGAATTTCAAACACAGTACTTTAATGTGCACTAGGCATAACTGCTGTGCTAGGAACATGTTCTTCTCCGTAAGATGGCAGCTTTGTTTGGGATTCACCTTGTGATGTGTCTGCTTGGACAAGGATATTGATGGAATTTTTAGACTTTCCTAATTTTTAGACTTTGAGATGCCTGGTGGCTGTTTTTGAATGATTTACTCACCATGGGTTTAAAACCAGGGAATGTCTTGTTTCTTGTTTCTTTCAATAATTTTACCAAACATCTGCTAACAGCTCTCAGGAGTATATTTTGCACAGGACTGAAAAATGACTGCCGGTAATGCTAAGGGCCTGCTACTTCCAGAATATGTAACACAGCTAATATGCATTACGGTTTAATAAATCCATGAATGGATATTATGTGGAGATTGCAGACCAGCTGTTCCCGGCTAAAATAAGCCAGAGGAACAGGATCCTGCAGCTAGAGGGATTTGGGTTCAAAACGAGGAGCTGGAAGAAGTTGCTAGGGAGATTTTTGAATCCCTGAGGAAGATCTTTACTTAGAATGGTTGAATGTTGTCAGCTCTGGCTTGTGATTTCCAAGTCTTGCGAGTTAAAAAAAGAACAAAATATCGACTTGGATTTGAAACTTAGATGAAAATCATTTTATTCACTGGAACAGGTCCTCAAGCAGTACTGAAAATAAGGAGAAAATTTCTACTCAAAATTTCAGGAGTTAAAATAGGCCCTGTTCACCCTCTCCTTCTCTATCTCAACAGAGCAAAACCAAATCCCCACAGACGGGAGAAGTGAATTCAAACCCCCATGTTACAGCTTTCTCGCTGGGACTCCCAACAAACCCCTGCTCATTACCCAGCCAACCAGCCCAGTCCTGCTTTCAGACTGAAGCAACAATGCTTCCTTCAGTTTGTTCTGTAATCTTCTAGTGTCGAATGTTTTCTTGTCTAGTGTCTCATTTAATCTTCCCAACAGCTCTACAAAACAGGTATAATTATCCCATTTCCCAATGAGAAAAGTAAGAATCAAGGGGTAACCTATCCAAAATTACCCGCTTTGTAAGTGGCAAAGCCAGAGGAAACCAAGTCCGTAAGGATGCTCCTTAAGGGCTCTTTGTACTACAGCTCAGTAATTTTGATGCACTCGTGTGTGTGTGTGTGTGTGTGTGTGTGTGTGTTCCATCTTATCACAATGTGGTTTATTCATTTGGAATGACTTTGGATATCCACTCTCTTAAGAAATTGCAAGGGAAATACTCAGGCTGGAGCTTTCCAGAAAGTGCGCTCAATGTAGACATTCTTACTGATCCATTCATTTGAAGCATTGATGATCTGGTTTTTCCACTTACCAACTGTGTAGCAAGTTATTTAACATATCTCAATGTCCTCATCTGTATAAATGGAAATAATAAGGCACCTACCTCAAGGCGCTATTGTGAGGGAAAATTGAGTTCAGAGATACAAGGTGTATGGAAAAATCTTTGCTTGGAACAAAATAAATGCAGTAAAAATGTTGGTTAATATTAAAAATTTACCATTACCTGTAGACTCCAAGCTGGATCTTTCCATGTGGCAGCAGAATAATTGACTAATTTTATAAGTCATCTACACATATACCTCTTTTTAAGGCATTGGGAGAATGTAGGGATGCATAAAAAAGTAGCGTCTGCCACCAGGAGGTATGTAATGCAGTGGGACAGATATGGAATATATGCACATTTCTGTAGTCCAAGGCACAATAAGTAATGTCAGACCAGAGCACAAAGGAAGGAGATATTCTTAATAGCTGAAAAGATATGATAAGATTTCTAGGAGTGGAAGGACTTTGAATATCTTGTTTGTCTTGAGTTTGAACAGGATATGGTTTAGTGCCTGCTGCACAGAAGGTACTCAGTGGATATGTGTGAAGTTGACTGAGTATGACAGGTAGAGGTCAAGGGTTTGGGAAAGCATCCTGGGAGGGCAAACAGTATAAGCCACATGTGGAAGCATGAAAAGGATCAATTTAGGAAGTTAATGGCTACTGGATTCACATATTGGGGTAAGTGGATAAAAAAATGATAAAAGTAGGTTTAGTCCTGGATGCTGGATAGTTTCAAATAAAATTCTACAAATTTAAATTTTATGTGGTACCAGTGGAGGCATGCAGAACATCAGATAGTTCTGAGAAGGATCTGGCATGATTAGATACGGACTATAGGACCATGCCTTTTATGGTTCTGAGGAATGTTAGGACTGGTGATCTGGTATCCAAATACTACCCTAAGGTTGTCATGGAAAATATCCATGTGGGGGAATCAGAGGTGAAGAAAAAGAAAATAATATTTTATTATTTTATGGACAAATATGTCCTCAACTCTTGAGAATTCTAGTAAGATGGACTGGGAATGTGGCTTGTAGCCTAGATGCCTAAGGAGCCTCTGTGTTGTCCCTAAGTCTAGACCCTAACCTGGGCACTGTGCCTTTGGTGGCCTTAAGGAAGGACAGAAACTTTTGAGTTTAGTGAACTGAAATGAACACGAAAGAGAAGTGATGAACAAGATGTTTGGAAGACTCAGTCTCCCCGAAGTGGGAGACGTCCTGGTCCACTTTGCCATTCCAGGTCCATAAAAGGAGAAAGAGGAAAGAGCCACACCCATGGGTCCTATCATTAATCCACAGTGACCTTGCTCACTAGTAAGTGTGGTGCAGGCACATGCCTGCGATCTGACTCATTAAATGAGTGTTTCCCCCCTGCAGGAAGTAGGCATAAGGGAAAGTAGATGTTTGTCTTTTCAGAGCCCTGCCTGGAAGGTGACTTAATGAGGGAAAGGGTGGAAGCAGAGCCAATCTGAGGTAGGTCAATGTCCATGAGAGTGGAAAAGGAGTGAGTTCAAACATACCAAAACTCTGATGTTCTGGTAAGAGATGCAAAGGCATTGAAACTGATTACCAGATAGGAGAATTCCTACCTTCCCCTGACTGGGAGGGCCACGCTGCTGCCGTTAACGTGGATAAGCAATGATGAGGCCACAGTGATTTCTATTCTTTCCCAGTTTAGTGTAGCCTTTAAACAAAACACATCTGCTTGTATCCTGAAGCTACCTCAAGGCTAAGCAGAACTATAAGTTAATTAACAGGTAATATTACAGTGTTAGGAAAAAGGGAAGGATCAAAACCACCTTTTTTTTCCTTTTCCTAGAGAATAAAATGGAGGTAGGTAGAATTCTTGAGGAGGGAGGAAGACTCAGAGTTCCACAACAAATGGCTGCTTGTTTGACATTTTTTTGTGTGTGTCTCTGAGGATCTCAGAAAACATCTAAGAGGTGCTGAAAGGTTTTAGGAGGATTATGTCAAAAAAAATTTGTGAAAGAAAGCAGTCATCAAAATGATTCTCTGAGCAACATTTTCATAGTGGAGCAGAGAGCCTTTGCTCTGGGAATTGTTTAAGTATGTGACAGAAAAGAAAAGATTCCTCTTAAAAGCCAAGAATGATATTTTAAAAAGGAAAGGAGCAGTATGATGATACCAAGCTCATGAAGAAAAATACATTGTGTGTCTTAGCATTTGCTCTTGAATCATGGAAGGGGGCTGCAGGATAAACAACTGAGATTAGAAATGCTGAAATGTAGGGGTGACTGGGTGGCTCAGTTGGTTGGGCTTCCCACTTGGGCTCAGGTCATGATCTCATGGTTTGTGAGTTTGAGCTCCATGTTGGGCTCTGTGCTGACAGCTCAGAACCTGGAGTTTACCTCGGATTCTGTGTCTCCCTCTCTCTCTGCTCCTCCACACCCCCCCCCACTCAAAAAAAAAATAAATAAACATAAAAAAAAGAAATGCTGAAATATAGTTAACCATCCAGCTTAGTATTCCAGGAAGACCAGAAAAAGACTGACAAAGAAGGCACACAAACTCAGTGATTGCTAACAAATCACACAATTTCAGAGGCTCAACTCCAGGCATATATTGGAAGCCTCACAGACTTATACTTAGGCAACCATCACAAGCAAGAAGAGACAATGGCCAAGATGCATGGAGGAAGTTTGAACCATGGGGGTAGGATGTGGTGGTAAAAGCAGGCCTAGAACTTTGGCCAGTGCCTGGGAGGGAAATTCTAAGAACCCACTGTAGAAGCAGAAAGGACCACGATGAGTGAGAATGTTTTTATTTGGGTTCTTGTTAGGACAAGAGCCAGCTCTCAGGATGGGTTCCCTTGAGCCCTTTTAAAAGGATAAATGAGCACTTCATGTATGTAAGTGAAGTGATCCCAGAAAAAAATGGAAGAAATGCAGAGTACTTGGTATAGTATGCTAGCAATTGTGTAAAATAAAGGTGTGTGGCTGAGAACTTCTGAAAGGATCTACAGGAATATCAAATAGTAGCTGCTTGGTTAGTGGGGGGTGGTTGTGATAAAGGAAAAGAAGGAATGGGAGGAAAACTTTAACTTATACCTACAAGTTGTTATGTGACCTATAGCAAAAAAGGGGAAAAAAAAAACCCAAACCGAAAAAACTAAAGATATGCATTCTAAAAAAGTGTGCTGCTTGGGGTTTTCATGTGAGCGTTAATGAGGTTATATGTCCTTGAAACGGTTGAGAATGAGGTGAATGTCTCACATCATGGAAGGAAACGTTTTATTTTAACAAGTTGTTTCAAATATGCATCTTCCATAATTTGTGTTTCATGTGGAAGTTAAAACTTGATCATAAGGTCAAAAGTGTGACACGTATATAGATTAGAGACCCATTTCCCTGGAGAACAGAAATCAATCAAAACCATTGTATGCATTTTTTATTCTTTCCTGGGGATTGTATTGGGGATTGTATGAATTTTTGATTCTTTCTTGCTATCTATAGTGGAATGGTTAAAATTCAGGATCAACCCCAGAGGACGAACAAACCTCTTGGATGGGAGACTGGAGTAAATTCCATGTGGCAATGGCTTGGTGATAAAGTGTATCCTATTTGAAGGTGTTTTTGTTTTGTTTTGTTTTCTAGTTGACATTGGCAACATTTTGGTTTAAAAACACCAACAAATTGACTGGTAATTGAGCCAAACCCAACAAAACAAACCAGAAAAGAGAGACAGAGTTAATGATGATAATAAGAAACACTGCAGTTCACAGTTTTGCTCTGAACTACTTTCATCTGAAACATTTTTCCTTCGAGTCCCAGCAGCTTACAATACCAACTCATGGCTCATTCCAAAGCTTCTCTTGCTGGAAGCTCTCAAGTGTGGTCAGTGGGCACAAAATGGAAAGTGATTTTAGAGTGAGGGTGTGCAGCCTCTTACTATGAATGAAATTCCATCCAGGGTGCCAGATGGAATGATTTGGGCAAGTCATGGATACTGCATAATTGTAAATAGGTGTTGAGTTCAAGTTTGGAAAACTGGAAATTCTACTGGAGTATAGATTTATACTCAGGCATTCCTACCTCATGACCATGCTAAAAATGATGGGCAATGAAAATGTTTTAATAAAGTGAAAAGAAATACTTAAGTAATTATAAAGAAAATGTTAAAAACAAGGAGTTTTAGATTTAATCTTGATTCTGGTATTTCCTCCTTTTATTTTCATCCTCGGCAACCTCAGGGCCTCCATTCTTATCGTCTCAGAAGTAAGGAGATTGATGCTGCTGCATGATGATACTACAAGGAACTGCTTAAGAAATGTTATTGAGTCATTCCGCGTGGATGAAAAGTTACTATGATACAGAAATGCTTAATGTCGACTCAAAATGATTAATTTTTGGATTTACTGATAACACTCATAGTCTTACCTGTTCTTGAATTATGTTCCCCTGACACAACAGTGGTTGACTTAGCTGCTTTTCTTGAAGACGTTTGGACTGAAACTGAACCAACGATGTTCCTTTCCTTACTTACGCAAGTTCTTTCCATTTTTAAACGTCTCTTCTTTGATCGAAAGCGAACTTGGAGACTGTTTCCTCCTCTCGACTGTAAGATAGATTCATTAAAAAGAAATTTTTCCAGTGCTCCAGTCTTGTTTATGGTAGTAAGTTCTTTAGAAATGCCCTCACTGATGTTTCCAAGGGTTCACGATTAAATATTAATGAATTGGGGCTGAACTACCAAACAGCGATTTCTGAAGGAAAGAATCAAACGGTCAACAAACGAACAAATGGGGGGAGCTATTAAGCACTCTGAAATTCTTGCTATTTATCATTGGTGTTTTGGTAATTGTGATTTATTGAGGAGAGTTACAATGCTCCGAGTTCATCAGGCTCCACTTCTGTACTGTGGCCCAGGCTCCCTGCTTTTGTTTGTAACATAAATCATGTCTGGATACTGAAGACTCCAGATCTGCTCAGCTTTAAGCTTTTTGTTTTGTTTGTATTCTTTGTGTTTCCTTATTAGGAAATTTTGATGCTATGCTTAAAAGCATATTATTTCCCTTAAAAGAAATACAGTCCAGAAGTACTATTTTATATAAAAATTACTACGAGACAGATGGGCTTCAAATTTATGGCACTCGATGTCCTTTCTCCTGTTTTTCAACTTTTATTGCTGTCATTTTGAACCAGAATCACCTAACCCAAAGGCTGTTGGTTTTTGAAATCTTGACAATAAAGAGTTCATTCTTATTTGGGATCATTAAAAAGTTAGCATACTAAATATTGCTTTGTGAAGTGACAGGTTGCCTTCACTATTCTTTTAAGAATCCCCCCCTAGATCGCTCTGCCCTTAAATCTTTACTTACTAAGGTCCTTCCTGTCATGCACAGTTCACATCCAAAGTCATTTCCTCAATAGGAAATACTGTCTCAAGCTCCAGTGCTTTCTTAAAAAGCCCCCGCCATTACTCTTTATCACATTACGCTGTTTTATGTCAATATCTGAAGTCATCTTACTTATCTGTTTCCCATTTTATTGTCTGTTTCCTCTTAGTAGCAGGAAACCTGCTGCGAGAGGTAGATCTTACTCTCCTTGTTTCAGTTGTATCTTCAGAGCAATGGACTCAGTATGTGATAGACACTCCACCAAACACTTGAACCAAATTCAATAACGAAATTAAATTGGAGTTTGAATTTTCCCTTCTGCAGCTTCCTGTCTGCGTCCTAGTATGCGCATATTATTTAATCCTGTTCATCTTATTTCTTCCTTTGTAAAGTAATCAGTTGAGCATCATAGCTTAAAAAGTTGCATTACGATCAAAACGTGTTCTAGCTTTAACTTGGAAAATTCCATTTAATTAGTATTGTTTATGCCAAGAAAGCCCATTGCATTAGAGTGTATCACTCTACCAGCAGACACCTGTAATTACGTTTTAGTTGAAATGTTGTTTTCCTTTGATTTTGAGAGAAAATTGTCCTGATTTATATAGCGTTTTTCTCTAGTGGATACTTTTCCTTTCTGTTCTAAACTTCACTTTACATCCTGAGATGGAAAAGAAAGGTCAGGTCTGAAAGGACATCTATCTCTGGCACCTATCCACTGTCAGAACCTAGTCAGATTTGAACCATGTTACTGAATCTCCCACCCATTCAATGTGATCAGCAGTCTTTGGAAGCACTCATTAATACTTTTCTTTTTTCTGCAATTCAAATTCAAAGTCCAGATTTCAAGTGACTAAATTAAATAGATGATAACATTTGACTTTTGTACTTCCTATTTCTTTGATCAAACTATATTTTTGTGCATATTTTATGATAAAAGTTATTTTAGGTTTAGTCTTATGATAAAAATTATTTTATCTAAAATAAGATAAGGAATTTGATTCTTCCAATCCCCTTCTCATGCTAGTTTTCCCCTTGGTACATAACAGTTGATCACCATTCAACAACCCCCCCCCCCAATTTATTTATTTATATTCATTTTCTTTTTTTTTTATAGAAATGCTGTTATTTTTCAAATGTTTATTTATGTTTGAGAGAGAGAGAGAGAGAGAGAGAATGCAAAGAAGGAAGAGGTAGAAAGAAAAGAGGACGGAATATCCACAGTGGGCTCTGCCGACAGCAGACAGTCCTACATGGATCTCAGACTCATGAACCGTGAGATCATAACCTGAGCCAAAATTCGGCATTTAACCAACTGAGCCACCCAGGCATGCCATCTTCATTTTCTCTTCAGTAAGCTGGTAAATTGCACATCAAAGATTTTCCCCATTTTTGTCTGTTTTATCCTGTTTCTACTATGTGTCTGTCACCTAGGAAAAATATAACAAATATTTGTTGAATGAATAAATAAATATCTCCATTCTTAATTTCTGGATAATTTTTTTCATGTAATTGACTGCCAGAAAAGCGGGACCAATGCTTGCCTCTGGCTTCCCGTTTTTTTATATTATGAAGTTGGAAATCTGGGAAAACTGCAATTCAGCAAAAACAAACTCTTAAAAGAATTTAAGTAATTACTTAAGGACACACATTTGTCATCGTTGAGTTTAACACTATATGTTTTAAACATTACATGTTTTCTTTGGGAGGGGAATTAAGAAAAACCCCATAAGAAGATATTCAAGTTAGCTTGTAGGCAAAAAGTCAACCTTATATTCCTATGAATAGGAAAAAGAGCATTTAAAAAAAGTTATGATTCTAGGGCTCCTGGGTGGTTCAGTCAGTTAAGTGTCCAACTTTGGCTCAGGTCATGATCTCGCAGTTCATGAGTTTGAACCCAGTGTCGGGTTCTGTGTTGACAGAGCCTGGAGCCTGCTTCCGATTCTCTGTCTCCTTCTCTCTCTGCTCTTCCCACCCTGCCTCAAAAATAAATAAATGTTTAAAAAATTAAAAAAATTGTGATTCCATGGGTATAGAGTTTAATAATCTCACAAAAAAAGCTTCCTATTTTTTCACTTTTCATTAAGAAAGAGGAAATAAATTTTCTCTATGTTTCTGACCACAGATATTTATTTATATCTTGCCTATGAAGTAGGAGGAAAAGGTTTGGATTTTACATGAGTTGAAATTTCCATAAATTTCTTTTCTTTCTTCAGGAAAACCTGAGCTTTTTGAGTGCCAAGCACTCCTTCCTTTTCTTGTATTAAACTGGATTAAACTCAGGAGGAAAAACATTTGAGCAGCATTTCCTTCTTTCTGGTACATAAAAGCAAAAGTTGTTCAATGTTTCAAGTGGGGGGGGGTTGCTCTGTGAAGCATTTTCCTCTCACAGAAAAACACAGCATCTGCTATTCACAGGACTGGCAGGCAGAACAGCAAAGAGAGCTTAAGAGCAACTTGTCAGGACTTAATAAAAATATGAATGACCTTTCCTCCTTAGAGGAAAGGGTTACTGATCCAAAGCACACTATTGACACCAAGAAAGAAAAATGAATATATGGGGTGGGGAGAGTACATTTTAGTTCTGTTAAACTGAGGCCACCTGTTGTCCCTATTTATTTCATAAAAAAAAATAAATTCAAAGTGTTAGAAATCCCATATTATAGAAAGCTGTTTTTTTGGAATTAAATAAACCAAAACCAAAAATTTTCTCCCTACACACATTCCCTACATTCGTTTCCTTGCTCATTCATTCCTTTATTTCAAGGGCTCATCATCTACTAGACAGAGCAACCTGGGAATAATTACAATGGTAAGAAAAATGTCCTTATAAAGATGTAGACAATGCACAGAAAAGGATTTGGTTAACTCTGCCTTGAGAATTTAGACAAGGCTTTTGTCAGAGAGTGACATTTGAACTACATTTTAAAGAATAAGGAGGATTTTTCTAGCAGGACAATGTAGAAGGAACATATTGATCAAAAGGAAATGGTGTTTTCAAAGCAACCAAGTTGAAAAAGAAGAAATTAAAAAACAAAACAAAACATGTAAGTCCTTGCCTTGTTCATGGGAAGCCTTGCTTGGCCACTTTCCATTTCCCTGAATGCTAATATCAAATGTTCTTCTAACAATTATATACCTGCTTTTCATGTTCAGCTCAACAGAGTTCTTAATACACCAGATTTAGATGACTGACTCCAGAATGTCAGGGAGACATATTTTCAATGGAAATCATTTGCTTGAATCACTATGGTGAAGAAATGTACTCACGGACTGGCCAGTTACATAGCCTTAATGTTCTGCAAGCATTTCCAGGATCCCTATTCATAATGATCAGTCCTCTTGTGGGTGAAATGCTGCTGTTTTCCCATTACTGCTGATGGAATGTCTTGATTAATATCTCTCACTTTTCTCTTTCTACCTCCTGGGTGTTTTGGCCGTGACTTCATGGGAATTCAACGGTTGCTTAGTAGAAATATTTGTGCAGTTAGGACAGCTCATATATTCTTTTGAAACAGATATTTGTTTGCTCCCTTTACTCCTTCTGGCCTGGTGCCTCCTTTCTTAGCTGCCTTCACCTTCTTTCCATCCCCCTGAAAGGAGTTAGGACTTGTTCACGCCATGATCTTGGTATTCGTTATTCTTAATCCTTGTCATTTACTCAATACTGTGGATATTATAAAATTAAATAAATATTTCAAATCTGGTTATTCTGGCTTAATACTTTAAGTAAATGTGCAGTCATTTGAGTTTTAGGGTTATAATAGAGGAATTTTCTTGTGTGGATGTAATAACAATGCTTCTTACTTTTTATAATAACAATCTTTTCTATTATTTATGATAATATTACATTTGACTTCTTTCATCTTAATGAATTAGTACACTATAAAACTTATAATATTTAATGAAATAGGGGCGCCTGGGTGGCTTAGTCGGTTAAGCGTCCGACTTTCGCTTAGGTCATGATCTCGCGGTTCGTGGGTTCGGGCCCCGCGTCGGGCTCTGTGCTGACTGCCAGCTCAGAGCCTGGAGCCT
>NW_024080749.1:3508904-3617277 GCF_003009895.1 Hyaena hyaena | reverse complement strand
TTACTGAAAAAATTTCATGTGTAAGTGCACTCACACAGTTCAGACTTGTGTGTTCAAGGGTCAACCATAGTATATATCAATAACATCTAGGATGAGGTACTTCAGTCATCCCATTTTGTATATATATTTAAACATGATTAAGAGCATCTAATTTTGGGGCGCATGGGTGGCTTAGGCGGTTAAGCATCCGACTTTCGCTTAGGTCATGATCTCGCGGTTCGTGGGTTCGAGCCCCGCGTCGGGCTCTGTGCTGACTGCCAGCTCAGAGCCTGGAACCTGTTTCAGTCTGTGACTCCCTCTCTCTCTGACCCTCCCCTGCTCATGCTGTCTCTCTCTCCCTCCTAGAAAAAAAAAATTAAAAAAAAAGAGCATCTAATTTTTTTCAATTAAGTGGAATCATTTAGTTGGAAAAAACGGAATTACCCCGAAAACACAATGTCTTGTCAACTTAATCTCAAAGATCATCAGTTCCATTGAATCGTTAGTTTTTAATATCACATAGTAGTACTTACTTTGTACAGGCATTATTTTAAGTAGATTTATTACCTTTTCCAGTAATCAGAACAGCCCTATGAGGAAGGTACTATGGACCACCTCTGTTTTGTAGGCAAGGAAATGGAGGCGTGGAGTGATGAAGGTCCAGATTGGTGAAGGTCCAGACCATATGGCCCGTAAGGCGCTTCCTGCCTCAGCTATGATATTAACCACTGTACTTTATTGTATTTAATAATTAGGAGTCCAGTTGGACTACTCATTCTGCTAAATTAGCTGTGTATTGGAGGAAATTTTAATAAATAATAGAAAATTATATATAGAATCATGATCAACAGAAAACGGGCAGTAGCACTGGATAGTACACTTTACAGGTATCAGTTATGTCACTGTGCAAATCTAATTTCTCTGGTCATGGTTTCTTGATCTATGAAATAGGAATAATGATACATCTTTCATCAGGTGATTTTAAAGCTTCAGTCCTTTAAAGACAAAGTTTTTGTGAAACAACGTTTCTCCTGGACCTAAAATGTGCATGTTTTTGTTGTTTCAGTTGGTGTTGGTAGTAGAAGTCAGTGAAAACCCTACATGAAGTTACGATGAAATGATTTTAAAAACTTGTATATCCTTAAAAGGTGCTGTATCATTATTGAATTTGTAGTTTGTAAAAGTAACTGGACTATAATAAATATTTTGACATTTTGCCCTGGTTCAAATAATGGATTTGAACCATTTCTACTTATAAAACCTTTCACTGTTGTATACTTTGACAACTCTACAGATTTTGGGAGGTCTACCACCAGCAATTTCACCAGAAGTCATTGTGGTATGGCAATTCAAGCAAAAATCTCATTCAAGTGTTTTTTTAGTGTCCAGTACATGCCTGACCCTTTTTTTGTAAGTAGTGCGACATAAACATGAATAAAGCAAGTGGAGTCCCTCAAGCTTAAACATGCTTGCAGACAGACATTTAAGCTTTTAATAACACACAGTGGGGTAAGTTCAATGATAGGAGGGTGTCTTTAAAGGAAAGAGGAGAATCTTTAAACCCGGCTTCTCAAAGGAGAGGATACTGATCTGAGATTCAGAGAAGAATAAGCCTTAGCATGGCAGTGGTTGTGTGGAAAGGTGTCCTGTTGAAGGACTTAGCATACACAACAAAATGGAGATGAGAACTATCACTTTGGTTGAAGGACCTGGCATGAGGGAATCATAATAGGGAGCAAAAAAGAGACAAGGCTGGGCTAGATCTCCTAGAGCTCTGAGCACTTATCTAGACTGTTAGAACTTGATCATAAATCCTATGGAGATCATTGAAAACTTTGTAACTGTTGCATTACCACATTTGAAATTTGGGAATATCACTCTGATGGTACAGAAAGGAAAGCCACCCATCCAGGAGGCAGGGAGAGAAGACTTCTGTACTCATCCAGATGAGCTATAAAGAGAGCTCAGGAAGAAGAAGAAGAGAATATATGTGGAAGATGGAATGGTTTTAAGTTGTTGACTGCTTGAGTATACACTCCTTAGTTTCTAGACTGAGCAATTGGGAGTGGATGGTGGGGGAGCTAAGATAGGGAACACAAATGGAGAGAAGTAAGCATGCTCAGGAAAATTTAGATGTTTGTGTATGGAATTTAAGGTAGTAGTTTGTGGCTTAGATATAGGGTTGACAGTGTTTTCTGGCATATGTAACTACCTTTCAGCTGGACAAAGTGAAGTGGTCCCCTCAAACATTAGATTTTCCTCACATGACCTCCTCTATCTGTGCAGGTAGACATTTCTCTTGAGTGATTCTTATGATCTCTCTAAAGCATTCAATATTAGCAGTATTCTCTCTTTGGGATAGAATCAAGGCAACTACCAATCAAGGAAACTCTTCTCTAATTCTAAAAGACTAATCTAGTCCCTGTGCTGATATGTTTTATTGGCCAACCATGGAGAGGGTCCCAGGTAAGAGGATTTTGGTCACTGGTCTTAGTTGGTACCATGAACAGAATCAGAGCAGTTTAGATGTAACATCATTAATATGAAGTGGGTATAAAACAGAAGCAGACTTCTGTGTTGACTATGATTATAGATAAGCAGACGAAATACTAGAATTTGGAAAGACCCATGTGGTGGCTACAGAGTCACAACTCTCACCTGTTGATCTACGTAAGGTACTGAGAAAAGTGCCTGGCACATCACAATGACTATGCAAATGTTTGCTTGTGTATCAAATTGCTCCTTTGTAAAAAGTAAGTGAGAAATATCCTATAGAGAAGGGGAGTTGAGGTTTTAATATTCCTTCAGAGACAGAAGGAAATGAGGAATAAAATTTCAAACAGATAGGTGGGATTTGTCTTTTTGGTTTGATAGTTCCTCTGTTCTCAGTGAGGACTTAAAGTTCTATACATGAACAGTAGATCTTTTTTCATTGTTTTACGTTTATCTATCTATCTATCTATCTATCTATCTATCTATCTATCTATCTATCTATTTAGTGCACACTTGGGGAGGGGCAGAGAGAGAGGGGAAGAGAGAATCCCAAGCAGGCTCCACACTGCCAGCACAGAACCTGATATGGGGATCGAACACATGAACTGTGAGGTTGTGACCTGAGCTGAAATCAAGAGTTGGATGCTTAACTGACTGAGCCACCCAGGAATTTCTGAATAGTAGATCTTAATTTTTCTTGATTAGCTAGGTCCAAAGCTTCCAAGAGTGAGCTAGCAGGTAATGGGTTAGGAGTTTTGAGGAAAGAAGTAGAATGTAGAACACCTGCCGAGGAGCATGGAAAAGATGAGTCTGGATAACTGGGAGGACTCCTGGAGTTATTAGTGTCTGAGCCTGGAAATTATTAATTAATATTGGCTCTCATCATCAAGATCGCTGAGTGATATTCTTTAGCAGCACTCAGAGTCTGAGAGACAGAAACGGCAAGTTAGGCAATTAGATTCACCCATGTCTAGACTATGCTAGGGAAGGTAAGGAAGGAAAAACAAAAGAGCAAGAAAATGAGGGTTTAGGGAAAGGACAAGGAAGTGTTTATGTGACAGGCCTAACCAAATGGGCTGGAAAGGGAAGGAAGTAAACCTGGAAAATGAATTAAGTAATTATTCATTACTTAGGTAATTAAGAAGCATTGAGGGGTGCCACAGCCAGACTATTTCTAGGAGGGCAAGAGATAGAGTTTGAATAATGAGTTTGTGGTTGGAAAGTGGATATTGGAATTCAATGAATACTACATGGAACTTTAAAAAAATATCACCAAAGTTTATGGAAACTGATTGTGTGAACATAAAAATTACTGAGGAGGTCAGGAAAGGTCTAAGACAGTAGAGGTCTAAGATAGAACCATCGAAATGGACATGGGGTCATCTAAGATGATAGACATAGACCACAGATTTACTGCTAAAAATCATTAGTAATATGGAGAAGGAAGGAGACTGCAAGTTGATGACAGGGATGAGGGGTTCCGAAGGGATATGGTCACTGTAGGGAGTCAGATTTGTAATGCTATATAAGTAACAATGGACTGTAGGGGGTCAAATATGTAATGCTATGTAAGTAACGATGGACAAGAAGAAATTATTGAATAAATCCTACACACTTGCTGATCTCCACACCTCTCTGTCCCCTTAGCCTTGTGGGAATATGGAGTTGGAGAATGTGCAGCTTCTACTTGAGTTGACTAAAAGAAAATGGGAAAAGTCTTAACGAGAAAAACTTTTATCTTAAGGAAAAATAGAGGGAAATAGGAACTCAGGGATGGCTTTAGGTAGAGGGCACCTTTTGTGAACAGATTGAGCGTGATGATAGAAATAGAGTTTACACTTGAACATGCATTCCAGAGGGCATCCTTAAAAGCTTTGGCAAGGAGAGACTCCAAGGGAGGATGAGTTGAATGAAATGGGGTTTGCATGAGAGTTTGGCAGGGAAAGGAGAACAGAAAGACTTGAATTTTGGATAGAGGCCAACAATGGCAAAGATGTGACAGATAATGGCGCTGAATGGTCTAAAGATTTGGAATAGAATTCTGATGAATAATTGTTTCTGTGCCAAGAGAACACTGGGCCCAAGGAAAAATCTTATTCTGTATGTTGTCCTGTCAGCAATTTGCAGCCTTTGCTCATCATTACAAATAGAACCTTGATAAAATGATGTGTTTTGACTTGGCAAAGCTCAAAGTTGTATATAAAGAACAAAGGAGTTAGAACCCAATCAAGATGTTGTCACCAACCCGTTTAAAACTCATTGGATCTCATGGGCTCAAATATTTGCCAAATAGCTGATAGTGCTCATCCATATTAATTTCCTCTTCCTGTTCACACGTCCAGACTACATTTTCCAGTCTTCCTTTGGTTAAGTCCACATCTAACTCCAATGATTGAGTTCTACCCAAACAGGATTAATGGGGATGATATATATCACTTATGGGTCTATTCCACCAAACTCTCCCAAGCCTCTTTCCCTAATGCCTGTCTCAACGGGAAGGTCTCTTAGGACCTCTAGGAATCACAAGATGGGAAGAGCTTAGAGCACAAGATATTTCCCACACTGCCTTCATTGACCCATACTACATGGGACAAACAATATAAATCTTTATGGCATAAAACTAGTAAGAACTGAAGATAATTTATCATAGCAGTGGCCTTACCCATCTGCTAGATATATCTGAAAGATATCTTTGCTGTATGAGCTGATGGCAAACTCCATAGAGTTTTGGAGCAAAGGCATATTTTCTCAGCAAGTAATATTTTATTTTGAGGAGGAGACCCTGACTTGTTATTACAACCTCATAGAGACTAAACATATGATAGCTGTGTTATCCAAGCATAGTGTCTCCATCATCAATTCAGCCTCATATGATTGGCTAAGCCATGAAGTCAAGTGTTCCCTTAGTCACTTCCCCATCAAATGGAAGTTGAATTCACAGGCCTGGATCCAAGCACATCTTGATGGCACAAAGTGGCTAATATACCCACAATGCCTCCTTCTACCATACTGCTACTTCTCTTTCAAAATACTATTATGTTCTCTTTCAAAATACTATTATTATGAGCAAATGACAATGGAAAAAAAAAGGAGCCTCATTTAAGATGACTATATGTAATATGGTGGCATCAGCATCACAACCTCCTTCAATGGTGGCCCTGAGGGACAATCAAGGAAGAGAAATCCTCCCAGAGGGTGGAATTTTGCATAATACTTACAAAATGTGAAGTTCACAGATAAATCAGCTCTTCTCAAAATACATTCTCTACATTATGAATAGTCTTTAAACATTAATTAAATAATATCCCTTGCTTGCTCAAAGTCCTTCTGTAGCTTCCTATTAAATTTTGCATTATTTTATACTTCTAACTTTGGTTTACCAGGCTATAAGTGGTATCTTCCCTCTTTATACTAGAACTTCAGTGTGGACTGCCCTTTCATTTGCTGCTCTAGCCACTGGCCTTATTTTAATTCCCAAGCATCAACTTCTTGGCCCCACACAGACCTTCACCTCTGCTAACTCGCAACTTGGCTGGCTTTCTCATCATTTGGAGTTTAGCTTAAATTTGATCTCGTCTGATAGGTCTTCGCTAATCTTCCAACATAAATTAAGCTTCCTCTGTGACTCTACCTTTTCCAACATTTCTTCTGCATCTTGCTCTTTTCCTTCATAACAGATATCCATATTTATGTAAAGTTTTATATATTGTTTTACTTAAAAGTTGTCTTCTTCATTGTATTGTAAATTCTATTAAAGACCCTGTCCATTTTGTTCACCATCAAACATAGGACAATTTCTGGCTCACAGCGGATGGAGGGGAAACTTGTGTTGAACAAAGCTGTCCTTGAAAGGAAATTGAGGAGAATGTGGGTCCCTAGGCTGAATGCAACTCTTCAGGTACCAGGAGATTCATCTGAATTATATAAGCCATGGCAAAGAAGAAAACCAGTAAGCTGGTGGAACAAAGTCAGCAATCCCATGAAGAAGAGAAAGAGGTAGATACGGTATAGATTTGGAAGATGGTGGAACAAGATAGGTCCTGCAGATTAGAGTCCAAACAAAAGATGGCACAGCAACTCACCCAGGACCACTGGTGGCATCCTTTAAGAGGAAGTCTATTTATGCTACTCTGACTGGCATTTCTTCCTTTCTTTTGTGTTCTTTTCTCATTATTTTCTTTACTTTTCCTAAACAAAACAAACAGAACACAACAGACAAACAAAAATCTAATCAGCCAAGATTTGAGGCTAAAACATCGAGGACAATAAAGGTCTTTTATAGTGAGTGAAATTTCCAGAAGCCTCCTAAATCATTCATTGAAGAAAACAGTATCTATGTTGCTATTCTTTAACAAAATAAAGATTAACTTCTTTCATGAAATATTTAAATTTTATTGCCAAATTATTGTAATGATGCTTTTCTCAGCCAAGACAGTCCGGGAAATACAGCTTCTAATAAAAACTTGCAAAAACATCAAGAGAGAAAATTCCAGATTTCCAACTAGAGTGAATCCCTGAATATGATTAAACATTAATATCAAAGGAACACACACCCATATATAAAAAAGCAGACCATCAAAGGTCACATTTTTGAAGGTAGAAGATTAAGGAAACAGATATCCCTGAGGGTGACTGAATGTTACTGCTAACTTCAAAATAGTCTCGGTTTTAGTTATTTTTTCAAGATGTCAAAAAATTCTGTAGTCATTCCAGTCATTTCATGCCTAAAGTTTTCCCCACAGAAATAAGATATTTTTCAGGAAAATGTTACGAAAGGAACAAAGGACAAGTGTATTAAACATCTGCAGAAGATCTGTAAGACTGAATAAGACTTGGTTGCTTCATGGTATGTTTATTCCTTTCTCCTCCTGGCTTGTCGAGTTCCTTGTGACATAAGCATTTTCTTTACTAAAAAAAAATTGTCTGAAGTGTATGTAAATCCAGAAATTACACCTGTTTAAGTAATCAAATATGACTCTCAGAAAAAAAAACCCCAGCAACTATCGTTTAGCTCAATGGTTGGTGCATTGCATAGTGTAATTAACTGCTAGCAACAAAAATAAACTAATTTAAATCATTAAGAAACTTATCAGGAAATCAGTGGCAACTCATCAAGTCCCCTAGAGGATCAGAGAACTATTTTGGGGGATGCAATCAGGAACAATACTTCAAACTATGAAGTACACATGAGCTCTCACTAGGGGACGCAATCAAGGTAGCCAGTACCATTAACTTCATTGGTGGGAGCTTCTGTCCCTGAAAACTGACGCAGGTGATGATTGTTCTGCATCCTCACACCCATTGTCCAGCCAACCACAATGGATTCTATGTGGACCCTGTTTTCTTGTCTTTTTTTCTTAGGATTCAAAGTTCAGGCAAGGTGAATTCTCCAAGTCTATGTTAGGAGATAGTCTTTCCTATAAGCTGGACATATATCTTGGACATAGGGAGGACGATGGCCTCACAGATGGCCTGAAGGAAAAATAGACATACCTGCTACTGTGGATATTAGTTACATTTAATAAGGGTTTTGTTATAAAAGAATGTGTACTTTTTAAAGTTGTTAGTAAAGCCAAAATGTGTTTGGAATTGAAAGTTCTGGGTTCAAATCAAACCATTCGCGTTTAAGCTCATCAAACCTTAGTATTCTCTCTCGTGTGTGTGTGTGTGTGTGTGTGTGTGTATGTGTGTTCATATGCGTGTGTATTTAGATAGCATTATATTTTGTCCCTTGTTTCTGTCTCACATCATTATTGAAATGTTCCAATGAGATGTATGTGAAAATAATTTGAAAATGTAGAGCTAAAGGGATTTGAAGTGAGATAAGACCAGATTCGAATCTCCTCTGTGTCTTACTTGATGTATAGCTTTCGACTTGTTATTTAAATTATCCAAGCTTTAGTTTCCTATTATATTAAATGGGGATAAAAATGCCCACTTTTCAGAGTTCTCAAAGAGTTTGTCAGATAAAATGGTTAAGAATTCATAGCATAACTTAGAGAAAACACCCAACAAACAACAAACCCAGCAAGGAGCCGTAGGTATGTCAAAGTATTATTTGTTTTTTACTAAAAATTGTCATATGCAAGATAGGCATACACATATATCTATGTCTTCCTAAAAACACATACATATATATCCACCTTTTGAAAGTTTTAAAACGTCTTTGTACCCTAAGGAATAATACAATACATTCATCTAAATCACATTATGAAAAGAGGAAAGGTTCTTGACATCTGTTGGAAATATTACTGCAGAGATGTTTGAGCTGGTCAGCCCTATAATATTTCTTTTGTACCGCATGTGATATCAGACATGTGGCAGTTTGTTTGTGAGCTATAACAAGCTCTCTTTCTGATTGGGATTTGCAAATGTTTCCAGGGAGCCGATAGCACTTGTTAAAACAAAGCAGGAAATTCCTCTTGGATGAAAGAGTATATTACCTTTAGGACTGGTGGGTTTATGCACTAAGCCCTTAGAAGTGAACTGCTAGAAAGGGCTATGACTTTGAGAGGGTAACTGCATGATGACATCTGTTGCCCAGTGACACCTTTGTGCTCAAGTGAATTTGGGCCCAACAGTCTTGTGATATTTTTCCTATCTGGGAAAAATGCCATCACATTTCATGCTTCAATGCAGTGAAGTTTGAGATAAAAGAAAATGAATCTCCCCCTTTATTCAACAGCTTTTATTGAACTCTACTTTAGTCTGGTCATTATTGGCTCTAGAAATAAAATAAAAATTGAATGAAACACTGCCTCTTTTCACATTCCAGAGAATAAAACAATTTTTTTAACAATTAAAATAGAAGATGACAGTTGTCATAACTGCCACCGATAAAGCAGGGAAAGTAATCCGCATATCTTTGGGAAGCCAAAGGAAGTCACAAGAGCTAGGACTTCAAAGATACATAGAGATGTGCTTGGAGAAAATGGGCATAGAAAGACAAGGCTGGCTGAGGAAATATAGGTACAAAATCCAAGGGGCTTGGAGTCAACATAGGTCTGGTTCAGAGAAGGGCCGGTACTCTGGTGTGGTCATGTGAGGTGAGCAGTGAGAGCAGGATCAGAACACAATGAGCATTATATGCTTGCTAAGGATTGATAAATTTTGTTCTAGAGAGGACAATTATTGTCTTTGGCTATCCCTTTAGACCAAATGATTTTTTTAAGTTTATTTATTTATTTTGGCGGGGGGGAGAGAACACATGCAGGGAAGGGGCAGAGAGAGAAGGAGAAAGAGAATCCCAAGGAGGATCTGCACCATCAGCACAGAGCCCAGTGAAGGGCTCAAACTCATGGACCATGAGATCATGACCTGAGCCAAAACCAAAAGTCAGATGCCTAACTGACTGAACCACCCAGGCAGACCTTTAGACCAAATGATTTCACACTACATTGGTTTATAAAAGGCAGATTAACTTAGTGTGAAATCTTGATGTACGTCTTACTAAGTGTCAGGTACTGATCTGAAAGTTAATTCTCACAACCCCGTTTTTGGGGTAACTAGCATTATCCCCTACCATTTTGGTTAAGCTCCCATTCCAAAGTCAGATACCCAGCGAACAGCAAAGCAAGGCTCAAACCCAGGAAGTCTGGCCCCAGAGGCCACCCGTTTTAACCTTTGGTGTCCTGCCTCTCCAGACAGGTCTTCTATGCCTTTGTATCCTTAGCCAGTATAGTAGATTGTATTGTTTAATGGTAAGTCACTAACATTTGCCAATGAATCCAGATCTTTGAAAGTTAAGAGGCTTAGTGGATATGATAGTTAAATGTTACGTATTAAGACAGAAAGCTATCTTTTTAGTGTTCTTCAAATGTAACACCAGAAATGATAGAGTATTCAGGCCAATCTTCATCCTTACCCTGGATATTGAAAACTAAAGCTGGGAAACAGAAGTCATTTGTGCTTTTTGGCTGAAGACTGTAAGCATGTGACCTCAGAGCTGTCAGTGGTCATGCCTCCACCATGCAGAGAAGCACGAGAGCAAAGAGATTTAGAGAGAGAAAGGACTGACTGTGTTCCAGACCTAAGTCTTATTGTGCCTTACAAGACCCCCCCTACTTTTTTTTGACTGAGCTACTTAGAGAGTTAGGATATTTGTGCATTAACTCTGAATATATGACAGCATATGTATTTGCCCTTAATTTTAGAATAGTTAAGTTCTTAAAATGTAAACTTTCATTGCATAAATTGTAATACTATTAATAATACCAAAGTGAAGTGATATAAAATGCCTCTCCTCCAAACATCTTCTTTCTTGATCTCATGCAAATAAATTTTTGCTATTGCCATTTAAACATCCAATACTCAGTGTTTCTTTCTGGATGCATAACAAGTGAAAGAAAGATAACAGATATATGATTCAGAAAGAGAATAAGGGAAATAGTCTCTATAAAATGGTGTTATGACTCCTTTTAAAATAATAAGTCTCTTTTGGGACCTCTAGCAAATATCAACTGGTAGATGAATTAGGCTATCGGGTGCTAAGAAATTTTAGGAGACTCTCATTTGAGTGTGATAAAAATAATATATTATGACCATAACGCATGAACACTGACCAAACAGAATGGATACTGGCCTTCACCAGCCTGTATATAGTCATCTGGTGGTGTGAGTGCTTGCTGCACACAGGCTGCTCCTGACTCCAGGCTTTCATGCTGCCCTGAAGCATTATCTTGCTTCTGTAGTCTCCACCATTACCCTCAAAGACCCATCACACACACACACACACACACACACACACGCACGCACGCACACACACACGCACATGCACACACATACTTCATTGACTTAAACAGGAATTCTGGTTTTTCATTGAAAGCCGAATTGGGCCCATGGGCTTAACAAACACATGTTTTTCCTATTAAGGTGAGGGCGGCTTGTTTTAAAATTTAAACAAGGGCTCTGTTTTGTATGGCTATCATTTGACTATTTTCTGGCATTTTAATAACCTTTATTTATGGAATTCTTTTCATATTACAACTTCTATGTCTTTTGAGAAAATGTTAAATTTCAGTGTTCAAAAGAAAACCCATTTGACCTCAGTAACACTTTTACCCACGGGGAGTTCAAAATATCTTTGGCCTTTGTGCTTTGTGTATGAAGGTGCTGTTTGTGCTGATTTTAGGTTCTGTGCTTGGCCTGCTCACAGGCAGGAACACATATGCATGGATTGTTGGAGGTAGAGGTGACTTGGGTGTCTCACCTTTGGCCCTGGGACTAAGCAGCTCCCACAGTGAAGGCCAGTTTAGTGAGAAATGTGGTGATGAACTGATTCTCTATGTGGTTCTTTCACTGTTACATCAACACGTAGCTCAGAGGCTCCAGCACTTCTCCTTTTAAATTCCATTCCAACCTTGACTGTTAATTAACATAGAGAGTTTTAACATATGTATAGTTATGATGAAAAGCTTAAAGGACAGTCAGGAATTTGAGGAAAGACCTTAAGGTGGAGGGGCACTCCATTTGGGTAGGGAGAAATGCGTCTCACAGGAATTGGGTAATATGGGAGGGAAAAGTCTAGAAACAGGGAGTTGAGAGGTACAAGAAAAGGTAAGAGTATGAACTATGGAGATCAAGGGGGGCAGAGAATAAATAGAGCAATATCATATGAGGAAGACAAAGTGTACAGGAAAGCTATCCTGGAATTCTTCACTTCCGTGACAAGGAATCTTTCTAGCTATCCAGGATGACAGAGACTTTGTTGTTGGAGAATTTGATGGGAAGTCAGCAGTTCACTTACACTGATTCTAACACTCACACTAAGAACATTCTCCAACACCATGGAGGTCCAGCAGAGATCCACCATATGCTTCTCTATTACAATCCAGTAACAAGAACTTACTGAAATCTAGAAATCATGCTAGCCAATTCTATAGAAACGAAATTCAGATTGTCCTGTAAGTTCAACATCATAAGAAAATTACTATTAAAAAGACAGCAAAAACAAAGCTTTCATTTATACAAATTCCCATGTGATTACTCAACACACGCACAGTAAATCAGGTCAGCAGTAATGAGTTTACATCCCTCACTGCATGCAACACACATTTAAAGCTTGGAATTTTCTCTATTTAGGTTTGCATTTTTAAATGGATCCAAAGATAAAAAAAAATTCGCATTACTTCTTCTTTTGTAAGAGATTTTCACGTTGGTAGAAGCAGGAAAGTATGAACTGTGGACCGATAAGGATACATTTTTTTTTCCTTTGAAGCTAGACGTATGGGCACCCTATAAAACATGTCGTTACTGTCATTAAGAGGCCTAATGTAGGAAAGGAAAGAAAAGAAGCTGAAAATATAAAATGAAAGCTTTTCTGAATCAGGCAGTTTGTGCTTCACATGCTTACATAATGGTAGGACACTCAGTTAAACCGAGCATGAGACCAGGGGTCAGCAAACCATGGCCCATGGGTGAACTCCAGCCCACCAACTGTTTTTGTCAATAAAGTTTTACTGGAGAGAGCCACATTCATTCATTTCTCACTACAATGGCAGAGCCAAGCAATTGCTACAGAGACCATATGGCCTGCAAGCCTAAAATATTTACACTCTGTCCATTTACGGAAAAAGTCTGCCACCGCTTGCTTTGGACAGAGGCTGCAATAATACTTCGAGATATTTCTAAAGACTTCCAGGCATAGGGTAAACCACAGTAAGCCTGGTCTCCCCATCTTGTTAGGAAGTATTGAGGTTAAGACCAACTTCAAGGGTAGGTGTGCAGACAACAGGAAGATAAGAGTATGTGTCCTAGTGGAACACGTGGATGGGGCTGGTGCCCTCAGGGTAATTATGATTCACTGACTGCATGGACGCTGGCCTCAAATCTGTTTTGTAACCAGTAGACAGCTCTTACCCTTCATCCCTGTCATATGAAACATTAGCCACCTGGTCCCAGGAGCAGTGAGCACCCCCCAAAGTGAGGGGCTCAAGCTGATTAGCCTGATTAGTTATACCCTAGGATTTGGTTGTGAGAAGTCACACAAGATCGAGACATCTTGAAACACAGGCACTTATTGAACAGGGCTGTTATGTTATTAAAAAAATAAAACCCACCACGTGATGCACATAAAAGACATAAAATGTGTAACTTGAGAGAGAAAGAGCCACCGGCTGTCGTCAGGACCCAAGAATTCCCAAGAATGGCAGGATTTGAGGTAGGCTCTGAGGAATGGGTAAAAAGCTGATAAATGGAGAATAGTGAGAAACGCAGAGATTTTCTCCTCTCTGCCTAGAGTAGAGCTAAGCGACAGCTGTCTGACTTCCTACAGAGAATGGCCTTTGTGCACAGGAACTGAGGACTCAGTCCAGGATTTATGCTCTTGGAAAAACACCACCTCAGACCTTCAAGATAGGGCAGCCCTCAGCATAGTTCTCACCATTGTTCATTCCAGAATTTTTATTTGTCTTATCGAATTTCTCCCCAGTGCTGTTACATTGGAAAGCCACAGGAAATATCTGCAATTGACACATTGGGAAAGAAAGAAATGTTTATACATAAATCAGTTTAAATGGAATTCACATGGAATGAATTTAGGAGAAATAGCAGTCAACTTGCTTTCAAAGTAAGGGAAATCGGGGTGTGAGAGCAATTTCCTAGAGTGACAATTAGTGCCAGATTAGTCACTGAATTCAAGCCTATGGACTGTGTAGTGCCAATATATAATCAACATGCATGGATGAGACTTGACTTTGTTGACATTTTTTTAAAATTCCTTTGTAGGGGTGCCTGGGTGGCTCAGTTGGTTAAGCAGCCAACTCTTGATGTCAGCTTAGGTCACCATCTCACAGTTCATGGAATCAACCCTCCTTGTCAGGCTCTGCACTGACAGCAGGGAGACTGCTTGGGATTCTTGCTCTCTTTCTCTGTCTGCCTCTTACCTGCTCACTGAAGTGACTATAACTCCTGCTTTCCTGGAATAATCTTGATTTATATGTGTTATCTTTGTGTTATTAATAGAGTACCCTTTATTCCTCCTAAAACCATTTTAGTTCGGGTGATAAATTATATCACTCTACCAAGGGTCCTCTACTGTCCCCTCCCCTTGGATCTCCCTACACATAGCAACCAGTGGGTTAATGGCAATGCAGGCGGGGTCTACAGAAGGGAGTGTGGCCCCACACAAAGGCTGGTGATCCTGCCTAATCAGTTAGTAAATATTTTGACTATTATGCCTGCAGGTTTGGTCTTTTTCAGATTTTCACATTCTGTAGATGGCTGAGAGAGATTCTCATTTAGCTTGACTATAAATTGCACACGCAGAGGGGAGGACTCAAGTCCTTCTGTGGCTTACATGGCCCTGGATGACGTGGCCCAAGCCATATACCCATACCTCTCTCCAGGCTCCCCCCTATTCTCTGTCCTCCTGCCATGTGGACCTCCTCTCAGTTTTATGAGAGCAGCTCTTCACTCTGATTCTCCCCATAATGATCTTTCTCTTTCCTCATCCAGCTAGGGCAGCTTTTAGGTCAAAGACTCAGGATGAGTTCCTCAGGCAAGTTTTCCTTGACCCACTGAGGTAAGAGAATTTTTGGATGGTCCTGAAGAAATCTGCCTCTGATGTATATATACACCTTGTCCCATTTATTCAGAGAAACCTAATCCAGATACTACTGTGAAAGGGTTTTGCAAATCTGATTAAGGTCCCAAATAAGTTGACTTTAAGATGGCAAGCCTAACCTTGGTGAACGTAACCCAAATTTGGCAGACCCTAGAAAGAGACTGGGTTCTCCTGGAAGAGAGAACTTTGAATCATGAGAGCTTCAACATGAACAATATATTCTGTTGCTTGCTTTGAAGATGGAGGGGACTAGATGACTCTAGGAGTCAAGCATAGTCCCCAGATGTCAGCCCACAAAGAAACATGAACTTCAGTCTTACAATGACAAGGAGCTGATTTCTTCTAACCATCTGAATGGAGTTTATCAGTGAATTGTTCCCCAGATGCTATAGACCAAAACTCAGTCTGCCCAACAACTTGATTTTAGTTTCTAAGATCCTGGGTAGAGAATACAGCCACACTGTGCCTGAGTTTTGACCTACAGAAGGTTGAGATATTAGGGGAATATTATTTTAAACTGCTAAGTTTGTGGTAGTTTGTTACATAGCAAGTGAAAACTACTATATCCACAGTCTACCTCATATGTCCTTCTTATCCTTGTATAGGAGATCATATTCTTTCCTTTCCTTGGTTTCATTCAGTTTCTAATTATGTATTAAGCTGTGTGGTGGGTTGAATAGTGTCTTCCAAAAATTTATATCTACCAGGAACCTCAGAATGTGACCTTATTTGGTGATAGGACCTTTGCAGATGTAATTAATTAAGGATCTTGAGTTGAACTTATCCTGGATTTGGGGTTGGCTCTAAATACAATATATGCTTACCTTACAAAAATGAGGGCACCAGAGACACACAGAGGAGAAGATGATGTCAAGACAGGGGTAAAGACTGAGTGAAGTATTTACAACTCAAGAAATGCCAGAAGCTGGGAAAAACAAGGAAAGTTTCTGTCCTAGAACCTTCAGAGGGAGCTTGGCTGTGCCAACATCTTGACTTCAGAACTGTGAAAGAACAGATTTCTGAGATTTTAAACCACTCAGTTTGTGGTACTTTATTATGGCAGTGTTAGGAGCCTAATATAAGGTATATGATCTAAAAAATTTTGGACTCTATCTGTAAAGCCCGTTGAATTAAAGACTAGGTCTATTTTTGCCCAAGATGGCATCTCCAGTGCTTTTCCTAATGCTTGGCATAGAATAGATACTCCATCTAGTTAATGTGCATATGATTGTATGAATAGAAAAGGACTAAGGGCTTTGCCCTGTTTCTGATTATTTAAGTTTCCTTTTCAGCACACTAGGGAATAAATATCTCAGAAGAAATCTACAGCACAAGTCCAATTTTGAGATTCAGTCAATATACTGTACATTTGGGGACCACAGAGCCTCATAGTCCTCCTTCTACAAGAGAAGCAAGAGTGTTCTTGGATTATTTCCATTCAGGGCTGGACATGGAATTTGACAAAAACATGCCTTCAGTCTTGGACATCTCTGGTACTGTGGACTACTATGCATGCCTGTACAACTAGCTCAGTGATAGCTAAATGGGACTGCACCCAACAGAAACTGGCCTTGATTAATGTAAGCAATAAAACAAACAAATGAAAAGACAAAAAGGTAAAATAAAACAAAACTAACAAACAAACAAAAAAAAGAGTGGACACTGAGTAGACCACAGAATTGTAGGAAGAGTTGATCCTCTAGATGTTTTGAAAGGGCAGGAAACAAAGCCTCTAAGATACCTGGGATATCTTAGAAACAAGCACTCATGACCATCCCTTTACATTGTCTGACTCCATTCCAACCACCTTTTGTGCCTCAAAGCCAAAGATTACATTTCCCAGGAGAGCAGATCTGATTGGCTAACTTGAGTCACATGTTCACCCTGTGGTCAGGGTGCCATGATTGGCAGTTTCACTAAACCGTATTGCACACATAGAGATGGTACTGTTATCAAAAGACAGAGAAGAGAAGCTGGACAGACAACCAAGGCACCTTCTTTTATATTATCCATGTCAGCTGATCCTCCAACTGCAGTGATCTGACCCCAAGTTCGTTCTGTGACTTTTGCTTTTCTAGAGTCCACCTCCCTTTATGTTACCAGTACTCTTATTGCTTGGGAAGCCCTTTCTACATCCATTTGGTGTGAATGGAGTTCCCGATTTGCATAGGAGACCCTATCCAGGCCAATTCAAACCAAGGAGTGTTCAAAGATTTTTGTGTTGCTTATTTGTCTTCTGGGAAGTATTAGAGAAAAAGTATTCTTTTTCTCTGGAGGTTGTTGAGAATATAGAGTATAATTGGGGCACCTGTGTGGCTCAGTTGGTTGAGCATCAGACTTCAACTCAGGTCATGATCTCACGGTTTGTGGGTTCCAGCCCCACACCGGGCTCTGTGCTGACAGCTAGCTCAGAGCCTGGAGTCTGTTTTCGGATTCTGTGTCTCCCTCTCTCTCTCTGAACCTCCCCTGCTCATGCTGTCTCTATCTCTCTCTCAAAAATAAATGAAACCATAAAAAAAAGAAGAATATAGAGTATAATTCTTGAGAGTCTAATTTCCATACAAAAGGAAGAGTCTAGTCAAGAGTGGGGCCAATACAAAGGGAATCAGAACTGAGGAGGGAGGGGAACAAAACTGAACCATAATACGATTTGTGTCCCACATTTGACCTAAATTTTGGATTCTTCAGTTGAATAAGGCTGCTTCCATCCTCCCTTTCCCACCTCTTTTCCTCTCTTCTTCCTTCTTTTTTCTTCCTTTTACTCCTTCTCTTTTTTTTTTTCTTTAAAGTCTTGAGCACATATGAATTGTAGCCTCCGTCATTTGCAACCAAAAGAATTCTGAGTAAACTGGAGAGAGGGAGAGACATTTCCACTCATACACAGTGCCAACGGCTGAGTCCCCCAAATGCTTTCTGTGGATGCTCACTCTATCATGGTGCATACAAAGGCCATTGTCTTCTGCCTTCTCTTCAGAGGGCACACAGTGTAGCTGGTGTTAGATTTTCATCCCCTTCCCTTTACATCCCCTTCCCTCTACATCCTCTTCCCTCTAGCTCTGATTGATTGTATCCAGTCCCTGTTGTCCTTTGATATGGCCCCTTGAGCTGTCCTATTCTTTCCATACTTGCTTTGACAATTGCTTTCATTCTTGCAAAAGCTGCAAATATTTCTCGCTGTTGCTCTGAAAAGTGGGAATAGTGCACAGAGGCGATATCTGTCAGCAGAGCAGCCTTGTGAGGTCGACTTGCCAACTTGGTGGGACCCTTCACATTGTTTCCCCCGGGGTGTGGAGCTTTGTGAAGGTCTAGTTTACTTTTCCTGTAAAGAAGTCAATGCAAGAAGACACGTGTGCCTGCCCTGTGTGCAGACAGCACCTGCTTGAAGCTGTCTGGGTCACAAGGAGGGTCTGCATGAGGACCCAGCATCATCCATCATTTTTGCTACAGCTCCCGGCCTCTGCTTTGAGAAATGTGCTTTGCCAAGCTAACACCGTGATCTGAGCCATGGCCGAACTAGGAAAGACAAAGTTAGGAGAGGGCTTCTCAGGGCTTCCTTGTTTGTCCTGGAGCAGCTGTTGGCATTGATGTAATTTCTCACTGCCTATCTCTGACACAGCGGCCGAGTGACTGTTAGAATGATTGGTGGCTAGGTGGAGAACAGTCATTTGATCATAAGGTAGAACACTGTCTTTATGGACCTCAATATATTGTTTCAGCAGACAGCTGGCCTTCCAAATCCATTTCTGTGAAGGTGAGATGTCATTCTTCTCACAGCCGCGAACTGGGTGTCGATCACTGTCCCGCCATGTTCGTGGCTTTTCTTATGATCATACCCCATGTCCAAACTGGTAGGGCCATTTTGTTTGTAAGCCCAAATGACGGGCAGTTGTTTTTTTGTTTTAAAGAAAGCTTTACATTTCTATTAGTAAGATGTTAAGCCTCTCATGAAGCAATACTGCAATTATAAACGGAAGATTCCTCAACATTCACTTACTTACAATTTGTAAATTTATTCTTACAAAAGGTGCTCTGGTGGCGTTCCTGGAAGTGCATGAAGGCTGGGTTGAAGACACTAGAAGGCTCAGAAGATATTTCAGAGACAGCTTCTGGAGAAGAATGATTTAGGAAAAGAAAATAAAAGTTACACAGATAAAAAAAAAATACAGCAAAGGCATCGCAGATGAAGGGGATGACAAAACAAATATGGTCCTTTCAAGTGTTCCCATAATATTCCTAAGACTCATTCATAAGGATGCAGGATGCAACAGAAAACTCCTTGATGAATTTTTTCATACCAGAATATTAGAAATTGGTATTAGATTTTCCAAGAAAGCTTGCCATCACTTGGACACTTCAAGGCAAATAAAGCAGAAAGCAGCCCGATGTAGAACAGGTCAATTACCCTTCATGGGAAGAGAGAGCAGGGCGTGTCCATCTCTGAGGATGAGCTTACAGATCTGGGCTCTCAGATAAGGAAGCTCACTGTCTTTTAATCCTGACACGACCTGGAGAGATCAGGCCCAGCTTTCAGCTTCTACTAGCTCAGTGATCTTTGGAAATTGTTTAATTATTGAAATTCATTTCTTCATCTGTAAAATGGATCTAATTATTGGTATCTACTGAGTTCTTGCTAGGGTCCAATGAGAAATGACATTTAAGGTGCTTGCCACTGCTTCTATGGAAAGAATAAAAACAAACCACTTCATCCGTAAATAAAATTAAAGAAACTAATCTGAAGGAAAGCATGGGAAATAGCATCACAATGATCAGAGCAAAAATTATGAATTAAACAGAAAGCTGACTTGATAAACTCAAGACATTTTTACATTGGAAAAAAAAAGTTTAATATTCAAATTTATCAAAAACACAATATTATGTAATAAATGCTTTAAAAGACTCATATGCTTTGATTCAGGATTTCTAATTCTAGAAAATTCTCATGAGGAAATAATTACAGAAATGGATAAAGATTCACAAATATGTGTATTTTTTATTTTAGTAAAATAATAGAAACAACATCCATGAGTATGAAATTGTTCAGATAAATTATGTAAATTCTTAGGTAAATTATTGTAGAACCAAATAATCAAAACCTATGCAGAATATTTACAGGTACAGGAAAACACCCAAATTATCACAATGTGTAAAATTAAGCTAAAAAGCTATATACTTAGATACTATTTGATTTTTTAAAAATCTATATGAATTTATAAGCCTAGGGGATGTGTTGGTGGATAGCTAATGATAAAGCCTAGGATGTTCAGATACAATGGAGTAAGAGGATTACATAGGAAGTCTGATTTTCTTCTGTATATTAAAAAGAAAATCCTAATTTTGTTCAATAAGTCTGTCTTGCTCTAGTGTCAGGAAAAAAATCATAAATTTGCCATTTTTTTTCAAGCCATGCTTTAGCATAGAAATAACTGAAAATCTCTGTTTCCCTCTCTTTCTCTTTTTTTTCCTTCCCTCCCCTCCCCCCTACTCTATCCTGTAAGACATTTTGTTGGATTGGGTAGAGTCCAAGGTATAAACAGGCACTGACATGAAAATTTTATGTATAAAAATGATTGTTTTTCAAAACTCCTTAAGGAATTACTAGGCAGGTGGGGGGAGAGTGTTGAAAATATCCATCATTCCCAGGCAAACTTCTCACATTAATTTATTCCCTCTTTTTAAAAAGTTTATTTATTCTGAGAGAGAGAGAGAAAGTGCATGTATGAGCATGAGGGGGGAGGGGCAGACAGAGGGGAGAAAGAGAGAATCCCAAGCAGGATCTGTGCTGTCAGCTCAGAGCCTGATGTGGGGCTTGATCTCAGGAGCTGTGAGATCATGACCTGAGCTGAAACCAAGAGTCTGACACTCATCAGACTGAGCCACCCCAGCACTCCCATTACTGCCTTTTATATTTTGACCCGAACGAGACATCTCACCCCAATGCGGGGCCTCACAACTACTCTGTCTTCCAGACTCACCGTAATCATATCCTTTTCTTTCTTTCTTCCTTCCTTCCTTTCTTTTTCTTCCTTCCTTCCTTCCTTCCTTCCTTCCTTCCTTCCTTCCTTCCTTCCTTCCTTCCTTTCTCTCTCTCTCTCTTCCTTCCTTCCTTCCTTCCTTCCTTCCTTCCTTCCTTCCTTCCTTCCTTCCTCTCTCTCTCTTTTTCTCTTTCTTTCTTTCCTTCTTTCTTTCTTTCTTTCTTTCTTTCTTTCTTTCTTTCTTTCTTTCTTTCTTTCTTTCTTTCTTTCTTTCTTTCTTTCTTTCTTTCTTTCCTCTCCTGGCCTGGCAACATCAAATCATATTTACATGATGATTAACTGGTTAATTTCTTAAAATTAGCTAGTTAATTTTTTTTTAAAGCCAGCTGGATATTTTCGTTCCCTTTTCATTTAGGAAATTTGGATGGAAAGTTAAGTCCATTCAGCAGTTTCCTGAAGCATTCAGGAGAAAAGATCCAGTTTCTACAAAGTTGCATACACTTCACACCGTGGATTCGTTTCTCTATACATACACATATTTTTTAACTTGGTTTATATTTCACACTTTTAAGGTGTCTTATTTCCTATCATTGTAGTATTGCCTGTGCCTGATAGCCAGTGAGTCCTGCAGAGCAGTAAACACGGAGCAAGGGTTGAGTTCCTCAGTTCGATGCAAGGAAAACACTTGATCTCCCTGTCCAACTGCATTCTCTTCTGTAAAAGGAGAAGTTTATTTGCGTAAATTCTCTCTTGGTTGTTCTGGAAGGATTAAATGGCCAATGTCTGGAAGCAACATGAGCGATTCTGAAAATAAGGCCTTGGGAATCTGTGATTTTCTTTCTCCGAAGGATTTATTGCTTAGCATTGGAGCATGTGTGTGTTGTATGGACAGCGCTGGGCGTGATGTTCCCAGTTCAAGAAAGGAATCTATTTCTTTAACAAATACATGCATGGTGCTTAGTATGTGCCCGGCACTACTCTAAGATCCTTACAAATATTGATTCATTGAATCCTTGCAATAACCCCATTGTGAAATAGGCACTATTATTATTCCTTTCATTTTATAAGATAAGGAAACTGAACCCCAGAGCAGTTAAGTACTTTGCCCCAAATGTTTCATTTACTGAATGATACAGCCACATTGTAAACTCTGGCTACCTGTCTCTAGATTCCATGTTTTTAACCACAATTTCATGCTGTTGAAAGGAATTTTTGAGAACAACTGTAAGTTCCCACCACTTTGAGGTTGGTTTGTTTTAAATATAATCTAACACTGCCTACTTCCTGATTTCTCACTTAGATTTATCCCACATGGGCAAGTGATTCCTGAATTTAACCTTTTGAGGTGATTCTTCCTTTTAAATGCCTTCCATGAACTAAGAAACCCTTTCTGTCCCATGTACTTGAATGTATTTGAACTCATAGGTTGAGAACCACCAATGGAGGGGAGGGGGGGAAGGGGATGGCCCTCTTCTGCAGCTATCCATCAGGCAGCTCAGAGCACTAGCAGCTAAGTTGTTTTGAGGATTTTAAATCCACGAGCCTAGCAGATTCCCCACTGTGCTGATGGATGAGAATCACTGGACTAGCTCCGCCTAAATGTAACACCACCGGCTTGGCCCTTGGTGGAATTAGCTTGGCTGTCAATGACATTTGGCAGCTGATCAAAATTAATGTAATGCAGCTGCAGTTCCAGGTAATATTTGCTAATTTTTAAAAAATCTATTTTCTGTTTTATTTAACATGTAACATGTGCCCGTCGTCATTTTTTTCCTTTTTCCTTCTTTGCTTCGAACAAGTAATATAGGTGGAAGTACCTGCTTTTTCAATTTAGTGAAAGAAAAATAAGGCCCTGGAAACCTGACATGTATGTTGCCATCAAGTCGTTTGATTTCTTTCTAAATGCACACACAAAATTAAGTGCCACCAATCTGAAAATTGACTCTGGGTATCAGCATAAAGCAATCTCCTTGAAACAACTGCTATCTGTAAGAGCTATAAAAGAACTTGTGAACTTCGTCTTCATCCTCCCGAGGTGACTTGATATGATATTCTTAGTCTTGGTGGCACTTTACAATCGGAACTGCTCGGTAACAAACTCTTTCCTAACAACGTAACACACCTCACTCAATAATTTAATTTCTTAATCCTTGTCAGGGTCAGATGAATATCATTACTTTTTTTAAAAAATATTTTTATTTATTTCTAGGAGAGAGAGAGAAACAGCGTGAGCAGGGGAGGGTCAGAGAGAGAGGGAGACACAGACTCTGAAACAGGCTCCAGGCTCTGAGCTGGCAGTCAGCACAGAGCCCGACGTGGGGCTCTAACCCACGAACTGCGAGATCATGACCTAAGCGAAAGTCGGACGCTTAACCGACTAAGCCACCCAGGCGCCCCTGAATATCATTACTTTTCTAAGTCAAAGAAAAAAATTGCAAATTGACACATTTGAAGCATGGTTTGTTCTAGTTAAGGCAATAATAATAATGATGAAGAAGACAATGTGAAAATTCAAACGCAGTAGAGATAATAGAACAAAAGAGATCTATACAAACTAACACGGACAGTGGATGATACTTTTTTTTTATTTTAGTTTTTTATCTATTTTGAGAGAGAGAGAGAGAGAGAGAGAGAGAGTGGTCATGAGTAGGGGAGGGGGAAAGGCAGAGAGTGAGGGAAAGAGAATCCCAAGGAGGCTCCACATGTCAGCACAGAGTCTGTCTCTGTGCTCCATCTCATGAGCTGTGAGATCATGACCTGAGCTGAAATCAAGAGTTGGAGGCTTAACTGACTGAGTCACCCAGGTGCCCCAATGGACAATACTTCTTATTTTTATGTTAAAAGACTTAGATACAGAATGCCTCTAACCAAATTCCTCTGTTTAGTTAATTAATTAATTTATTTGTTGGCAGAATAGAATGGTTGGTTGGGCAGGCAGTTGCTAGGTCAAACCAAGAGAATTCAAGTATATTGATAAGACTGGAATATATTTCTGCTGCAGTATCACCCCTGTTTAAGTTCTGTCTATACAGATTCAACCGAAAGGCTTCCAAGCAGCACTCCTGTGCTCTGCACTTGCTCTCTGGAGACAGAAAGCAGCCCTGACATCCCAGCAACTGATGGAGGCTGTGTGGTCCAGCCCAGAGTTAGTGGTGAGCTTCTGCTCTCGGGTATCAACTCTGTTTCCTTTTTGCCTCTCCATCTCCTATTTGCTCTATACCTCCTTAAACAACGGGTGTCTTGGATTAATACACTTCTGTTTAAAGTACCTCAAATAAGGGCACCTGGGTGGCTCAGTCAGTTAAGTGTCTGACTGTGGCTCAGGTCATGATCTCATGGTTAGTCAGTCTGAGCCCCACATTGGGCTCTGCTTGTCAGCTTGGAGCCTGAAGCTTGTTTCGAATTCTGTGTCTCTCTCTTTCTCTGCCTCTCTCCGTTCTCACTCTCTCTCTCTCAAATAAATAAACATTAAGGAAAATAAAAAAATTGTACCTAAAATAATTCAATTTTCCTGAATAGAACTGAAGCTTAATTTAAGCACACTTCGAAAAAAAATGACATTTCTTTGATTTTAATGACATCACTCAGAAACTATTCTTCCACTAGTGAGTACTGGCAGGGGCTTGTAGAGATATGCTGAAAGCAATGTAAAAGTTGTTATCAGACAATGTCTAATTAATTGCATTCATTCATTAAACATTTATTGATGTCATATTTATTATATGTCATATTTTTAGATACAATATAATATTTATACAATTTATTATACATAACTTTACTATATATAATATCATATTTGTTACATACATTTAATATTCATTTCTAAATTTTACATATTTTTACATTTTACATTCACATTTTACATTTACATTTTCTAGATCTTACATATCTTTAACAAGATTACTAAACAATAGTGTGATGGCAAGCAGAAATAAATGCTAGTGTTAATTAAACACCCCCGGGGGTTAACAAGGAACAATGCAGCTCTGGTCAGTTCTAAGCAAGAGAGTTAAAAATCTGAAACTGTCAAAGTCGCTTAAAACGTAGTTAGAAAATCGCCAAGGATCCGCAAACTTCTAGAGTACGTTTTACAACACCCTGGAAGAAAATAATCTTTAATTCTAAAGTGATATTTGCAATTTTCTAATAGTAATAATGTGTTTCTAGATGCAGAAAGAACTGCTTTCAACTTTTGTAAAGCTCACAGAACTCTCAACAACAAGTGGGACCGGCTAATGTTTGGCTTGGAGAAGAAGGGAGGCAAAGTCAGGTGTCCAGAGGCAGGTGTGGAGTCTACCCGAGTCAGCATCCTGGTCCTGTCTTTCCTTATAGCTTGTGGAGTGTAGATTTCCTGTTTGCAGGCGATGACTGTGATTATAATAATAGCAAAAAGCTCAGAAGGTTACAGTGAAGATTACATCTCAAGTACTTAGAATAGCATCTGGGAGATAATAAACCTTCAGTAAATGTTATTATTAACAATGGTTATTATGGCTGATATGGTCACGGGGCACAGGCAGCCTGGACACTAGTGAGTAGTTTACCTCGGATCAGCGTGCTCACCTCAAACCTCTTCCTCCCTCCCTCTCCCACTCCCATCTTCTCTTCTTTTCCTCCTTCTTTTCTCCTTTCCTTCCTCCCTTCCTTCCTCCCTTCCTGTCTTCCTTCCTCCCTCCCTTCCTTCCTTCCTTCCTTCCTTCCTTCCTTCCTTCCTTCCTTCCTTCCTTCCTTCCTTCCTCCCTTCTACTTACCCTCCCACTCTCTCTTCTTTTTTCTCTCTGTGACTATCATTTTGTCTGTTTGCTTTCACCTCTCTCTCCATTGCTCTGCCTTCTCCATGCATTGACTCTCACCCCACCCACCCCTATGTTTCCCCACCATCATCCCACCCCATTAATCTCATTAGTATTTTCCTCATCTTGTCACGATCTGTTTGAAATGCATATACTATCAGTTACTCTTCCTCACTTATCTAAAATGTCTATAGCCCTATTTTAGTTATTTAAAAATGAAGCCCTCAAAACCAACTAAAATTATTTTACACATGTAATTACCCTGGTTCAATATTTGCATTTACAGGGCAATAACAAACAAAACTTTCTTCCCTTTCACTGTGGTAGAACATCAGTGGCTTTCTAGCCCCAAAGCAATAAAGATAGAAAAAGAGAGAGAAAGACGTTAGGGCTTCTACAGGGTCCCAGAGATTAGCAAGTGCTGAATGTTACCGGAACACGCAGTCAGCAAGCTGGCGAGCGCGCGAGTCTGGGGCCACATGCCCCAGGCAGCTCCAACTGCCGAATGGCTGGCCAAGTGGAGGCTGGACAGTGGCCATTGCCAGGCATGTGGCACAGGGAATTCCTGTCCCAGGGGAAGGACCTGGAGGCCAGGCCTTGAGCCTCCTTCTGGGATATTAGGAAGGCAGCTTTTTGTGTCTTTTAGGTAGACATATTTGGAGCAATGCTTTTCTCTCTTCTTGCCTATATTTCAAAGTGACTGAGGCCTTCAACAGGATTCTGGATGAGATGAACTAAGAGAAAAAGTTCAAGTACATTCGAAGAGCTCATGATGTCAGTAGTCCTTGGGAAAGCGTCTGTGTGTATGTATTCACTTATTTAGTGAAAGGTCTAATATAATACAGAGAAGTTTTACTTGGTAGACAGGAAACTTGTTATTATGAAGTCCTTGTAAAGCTACTCCATGAGAAGTAAGGATCATTTTTTCCACAAAATATTTTACCATTATTTACATAGTTTTTAATAGTACACAGTCCTCTCTATTATGAAAAGAAGTGAAATTGAGATGGAAACAAAATTCTAGCTTCCTTCCCTACAGAAAAACTTTTTACTTGGTACCCCGTTTATCTGGGGATGCCACAAAGTGAGGCACAATCTATTGGTGTCCCATGGTACGCTAAACAAAATTAAGATGGAAGTCTGGAAAAACATCAGAGCTAAAATCACCCACAGAGTAACTGTGCATTAAATGTTGTGTCCCTGTGTCCTCATACATTCTGTTTTATCAGAAATCTTTTTTTTTAATTTTTAAAATGTGTTTTTAACATTTATTTTTGAGAGAGAGTGAGTGAGTGTGCAAGTGGGGGAGGAGCAGAGAGATGGAGACACAGAATCTGAAGCAGCTCCAGACTCTGAGCTGTCAGCACAGAGTCCAACACTGGCCTTGAGCTCGTGAACTGTGAGATCTTGACCTGCGTGAAAGTCAGTCGCCCAGCATACTGAGCCACCCTGGTGCCCCCTCATCAAAAGGCTTAATAGAAATAGTGATTAAAGGCAGTGGCTGCTAAGTTGCCATCTCAAAGAATACCTGGTCTTGAATTTGGCCATGTATCTGACATTTACAACATTGCTCACCGCACACTTCCATCTTTCTACTAGTTTACACTTGTGGAATGTATTTAGCTTCATAAAGATCTTTTACTCACATCATGGTGTTTTATATTTCTGGGGTATTTTAGCATTTATAAAGCACGTTCACCTACATGGTGGTATTTGAGTTTCACAACAATCCTGCTGCAGAGGGACGCAGCAGAGACCGGGAACTATAAATCATCCCCAGGTCACACAGGTAAGAGGGAACTCAATCCTCTAATAAGGGCACATTGAGAGTCAGGGCTTCCGATTCCTTTTCTCGTAGGAAACCACCAATCAACACCACAAAATTTGCAGGTTTGTGCAGAGGAACTAGTGAATGGAATGCAGAGAGAACAGAAGTCACAACATGAAATGCCCACATGTGAGGTGCAGCCCTTCCGAAGGCTAGGGCTGTTGTCTTTTTTCCACATTCAATCATTCCAGTGACACAAAATGCATCCAGATGACACCAGCAGACCACTGGCTTGATTTAGAACTGAGCCACACACCTGTTCTTCTAAATATAAACAAATTTGCAACCTGAGCCATTGGCAGTCACCGTGGGGTAAGGGAGTGAGAGCTGGGGCCGGTGCTTGCCTGTGGCCTGGCTCGGGGCTTACACAAGCACAAGGGCCAAGGAAACATAATGCCAGGCAGATATTTGGAATTGTGATCTGGTGGTCACAGTGACCTTTTATCTCGCCGGAGAGATAATAATTAGCTTTATTATCCTTATTGTTATTTTTAAACGTGCTTCATTTGCTCTTGTGGTTCAGCTTGTACCCAGCTGGCTGAACATTCCAGGTCCTCTTGGTTTATATATGGGAACATTGCCGGAGTTGCCATGTGTGAAGAAAGCTTATTCTAAAAGAAATTGGTTGCTGAGCTCCAGAACACTAAGTTAAATCATGAAGTGTTTTTATTGTCTATGTGAAAGCAATACTGTTTTGGATTCTACAGTTCCTGGCTATTCAAACTATGGGACTGCTCCCTAATACTGTCATGCCTCTTTTCATTCTTGCAAAGAGGTGAAGACATCCTGCTGGGGTCCTTGGAAACATTTCATATTATTCCTAACCGATGGGAAGCTACGGAGGTCACGTGGATGTACGTAGCCCAGTGACAGGCATGTTATTCTGCGTGTGGCAGAATTATATAGAACTGGGGGACTAGATGGATCTGATGGGCCAAAGCTCTTAAAATGGTCCAGATCACAATCATTAGGTTCTGCAAACATTATTTCCAGATGCTGAGAATCAGCCTTGAAATCTCTCAATTCTCTTTCAGAATTAACAGTTAAATCTTTTTTGTGCAACTGCAAAAGATTTGCATGTTGAAATTTTGACTATACAGAAAAGCCCCAAGGAAAATAAAAACTATTGCCATTTTTATTTGCTTATATGTTCTCCCACCTCCAATCTGGCAATTTGGAAAATTCTACTAAAATGTCTTCTAGTGTGAGTAAACATTTGAATTCAAGGGATGAATCCCACTTGTGTATGATGAAATGCTACATATTTGGACACAGATTGAGGTATAGAGATTAATATTGTAATGTAGCTTGAACCAGCTGTGATGGCCTTAGAGGCAGAATTCATTTCTTTGCAGCAAAGAGTCGTTGGCAGACAATCTCAGCTACTGCAACTTGGAATCCACCTTAGTATTCATGCTCTGGCCACCCTCTTCTAGTCTGTTCTCAGGCAATAGACTGAGAGCAGCAGGGGGATTAGAATTGGGCCATTATTGTTCTTTCTCCCCCCCCCCCACCAAAAGCATAAATCAAAACAGTGCTATAGCCCCAGGAAATGGTGGAGCTTAATCCCACCATTAATGACCTATAAGATGGAGGGGTGGTGCTGGTGCTCCCCATCATACCATCATTTGATTCACCAGTCTGGCCCTTACAAAAACTGGATTAATCCAGAATAATGACTGTAGTCTACCACAAGCAATCGTGTAACTCTGATCACAACCACTGGTGTTACTGTTAGAGTATATTTATGAGGCCTTATGTACCTAGTATGAGTCCATTGATTTGGTAAATATATTCTGTTTTAGGGGCAAATACAGTTCAGATTCATGAGAAATACACACCAATCATTACAGTTTTGCCTCCTGGCTGTGTTAACTCTCTCTCTCTCTTACTTTCATAATATAATCTAAAGAGATCTTGACCATCGCCATACCCCAATGAACACCACACTGCTACTAAATATCAATGACATCATATTGATGTGGCCTACTGAGCAAAGAGTTGTCAGCATGTTGGAGAAATTGGTGAGACAATATGTAGTCTAGAGGCTGGGAGTTAAAGTCAGTAATGAATCAGGGACCAATTCTTTACTAAACATTTAGAAATTCAGTTGTCCATAGAGTTCCTAGATATACCCTTCAGATTAAAAGCCAAATGGCTACATCTGGGACTCCCTACTACTAAGAAAGCAGGGAGCACTGCTCCTTATAAACACCTTCAGGTTCTGGAGACATCACCCAGGTCCTAGGAATACGGCTCTGTCCATGTGCTGCGTGACATGAAAGGCTGCCACCTTTGCGTGGGATTCACAATAGGAAAAGACTCTATAGTAAGTCAGGCTGTAGTGTATGTAGTTCTGCTATTTGGGCTATAATAGTATCCAGCCAACTCTATGTTGGAGGTATTGGTGTTAGGAAAAGATAAAGTGCGGGACTGACTAATGGCAAGCCTGACTGGGAGAATTACAGAGAAAGTGTCCTGAAGCTCTAAAGAAAGTGTACGCCATTTGAGTGAGAATTATATGCTATTTGGAAAACAGCTCTGGAGGAGGCTAAACACTTCACTATGGGGCAACAAATGATCAGGCATCTAGAACTATTTACTGTGAGCTAGATCCTATCGGCCCATCAAAGTCCTACAGTTGGCTGGGGGCCACAGTAATGTGTTGTAATGCATATTATACACCTGGGATCAAACCCAAGCAGGACCACATGGTGGGAGGAAGTGGCATGAGCAAGGAGCTCAGAGTCCCCTCTGTCCCACTGAAGTTGCACCAGCCCTTCTCTCAGTTTGTCCCTCTGGCTACACTACAAGGAGACGTTCCTATATGGCCAGAAGAAGTGAGCCTAAAAAGCCCAAATGCAATTTGCAGATGGGTGACTGGTTGAGAAAAAAAAAATCTTTCCAAAGATGCAGCTTTGGTCAGTGCACCCGTGTGGAAGGAAGAGTGCTCCTGAACTAAAGGGGAGAAGTAGCTAAACGGGGTGAGGGCCCGTGAGGAAAGAGATGGGGACACTGGAGGCAAGGAGGTCTGGAGCAGAAGCATATAGGTGGGCATATGTGAGGGGCTGGGGCATGATTTCTATATGAGGGCCCCAAAGCACTGGCCTCTGAAAGGCACTGGAAAACTCAGGCAGCAGATGAGTTAGCCAGTTCCTGCTAGCCTGTCTGGCCATCCCCAAACTGGCAGCATGGACATATGAACTGAGCAGCTGAGCTAGGAGCAGCATACGGACTCCTGCTTCCCATAGACGATCGGCTGAGCGACACCTGCCTCTAAAAGTTCAACCTGTGAACAGCAGAGACCAGGGCTGATACCCAAGCTGACACTTTTCTCTGAGAATCTAGTTAGCTATTTGGCAGCAAGTTGACTACATTGGGTGTCCACCCATTTTCAGGGCAGATCCTTGAAGGGACAGAGACTTCTTTTGGTAGGTGTTTGCCTTTCTCGCCCACAGAACCTCGGCCAGCAGCACTTGTGGGGGCTTATGATTGCCTGATCCACAGTCATGGGATGCCACAGACATGGAATCTAACCAGGACACCCATGTCCTAGCTGAAGGGGTGTAGGAATGAGCTTGTCACTGTGGACTCCTTGGTTACATTATATACGATCAGGAAAGAGGCATCCGAATCAGGCTTAGAACAACCTGCTGAGGGCAGAGCTGAGATGTTGGCCAGGTTGCAGTCCTCTGCAAGGTGAGGTTCTGTATTTCAGGACCCATGTGTACTGAATAGGAGACTTCTCTACGATGCTGTGTCCCTAGCAGGAAGAATATAAGAGTCCTCAGACAAAAGGTGAGAAGCAAGAGCAGCACCATTTACCATTGTTGCCAATGACCCAAATTACAGAGTTGTTTGTTTAGCAAGTAACTGGGAACAACAGACATGTCAGATGAATTATGGTATAATAATAAAAGAGAATGAGAGTTAATAGCTATAATTTTTGAAATGAAGAATGTTTACATACATATTGATATCATGTGGGTTCATTTTTACCTTTCATCCCCACGACTCTGGGATCTACAAGATTGGAGGTTCTGGTTCCCAGTGGGCTCTCACTCTTCCTAGGGACACAACTAGGTTTCTACTTAAATATAAACTATGGAGGTGCCTGGATGGCTCAGTCAGTTAAGTGTTCGACTTCGGCTTAGGTCATGATCTCACAGCTCATGGGCTCTGTGCTGACAGCTTAGGGCCTGGAGTCTGCTTGGGATTCCATGTCTCCCTCTCTCTCCACCCCTCCTCAGCTTGTGTGCTCTTTCTCTATCTCAAAAATAAATAAATAAATACACATTAAATGCATTTATTTATTTATTTATTTATTTATATGGCTGCCCCAGGGCATGGACTCAGTATGTCCAGGGGCCAGGAGGTAAACGGAGGCATTGCTTTCATTCTGAGACCCACTGACCCTGACCAGTAGAAGAATGAAAGGCTGCTTTTGCAGAATGGAGAAACATGTATGAAGCCCCAGTAATCCACTCCCAGTACCCTATTTACTTCATTGTGCATGAAGAAGGTGCGGAAGCCATCATGACCAAGTGCTCATACCACAAGGAATAAAGGCTTGGATCATTCCACCAGGTAAACTATCAAGACGTAGTAAGGTGATAGCTGAGGATGAGGAGAACTTTAAGACGGAGAAGAAGAGAATGAGTTGTACCAGATGTGGTCCCAAATCCTGTCACAGTGATGGGGACTGCATTTTCTCCGAGTGACTTCCTTCTCCTACAGTTATCCTCAGGAGGAGAGGCTGTAGGAACTGTAGACTCATTGCTCCCTGACTGTGTGGAGAAGTGGGCATGTGAGGTGTGAGGGGTGCATGCTGACGGCCATCGAGGCTCATCACTCAGATCACCCTCTAAGAAAATCCAGTGGGTTCAGTGTGGTCGGCGGACAGCTCCCAGGTGCTGCCCCTTTTGACCCACCATAGCATTCAGGCCATGGTCCTCTGTTCAGGCAGCTCCCAGCCAACAGCTCAGCTATTCCTGGTCCTTGTGGGCTTCCTTTGATTTCTCTGCCCTGGGGCATCTCCTCCAACCGGCTAGGATTTTCTCTGAGCTGTTCTGCTATTGGAGTCTCTTCCTACCTAAATCTCTCTGCTTCCCTCAAGTATCAGATCAGAATTGCAGACTGAAGGCTCTGTCTGTCCTCTCTGGATTCCTCCTCCACATACTCTTCACAGGCATTTCTCTTAAGTCAACTCTTCATGTCTAATCACATCTTGGCATCCCCTCTGCGAAGACCTGAAGTGACACATGAGATTTAAAGCTTAAGCCCTGGCTTCCAACCTTTCTCTGGCTCTCCCGCTCCCCCCGCCCTCTCCCAGGTCTCCTTTACTTCTGTGAGACTCATCCTCAGCTCAGCTCTCTCCACCTGGTGGCATGGACAGGTGCAGACAGGGCTGGCCTCAAGGGCATGCACACTGTGTGGTGGTACAGGGCCCCCAGCTTAGAAGGGCCCAGAGTTTGGCTTACTTCTCTGTTGTGACTGTATTTGTCTGCCAGGGCTGCTGTGACATTTGTCTGCTGTGACAGAGTACCACCAACTCTGTGGCTAAAACAATTAACATTTATTCTCTTACAGTCCAGAGGCTGGAAGTGATCTGTTGTCCAAGATCAAAGTGTTGGCTTCTGTTTCCTTCTGAGCCTGTGTTCCATGCCTCGCTCCTAGCTTCTGCTGGTTTCCTGGCATGCCTCGCTGTTCCTTGGCCTGGAGACATGTCACCATGATCTCTGTCTTCATGTTCACATGGTGTTCTGGGTCTCTGGGTCCAAGTTTCCCCTTTTTATAAGGACACCAGCCTCATTGAGTTAGGGCCCACTCTAATGCCCTCATTTTAACTAATTATATCTGTAATGACCCTATGTCCAAACAAGATCATATTCTGAGACATTGGGGCCTAGGGCTTCAATATATGAATTGGCGGGGGGGACACATTTCAACCCATAACAGTCATTATCTTGACATTCCTGGTGATTTTCATTTTGCAGTGGTCTCCACAAATTGTGTAGCCACTCCTGCCTCTGGACAGCTAATTCCAGGCTTTAATCTGCCTTAACATCTTAGATCCCAGGAGAGAGCATTTTTCCCCCCTATAATTACAGCAAGTCTCCCTAGAAGGTTTGACTGGCTTCAACTGCATCATCTAGACATTTCTAACCAGTTGTATGGCCATAAAGACCTGTTCCTCTGTCTGGCCAGGCCAGGGACTTGGGACCCCCAAATCACATTGCCTGACAAAGGGGAGAGGCATGGCAGCACAGTCCTTGGTCCACGAGAACATTCTTGTTAAGGTTTGGGACCAGCTTTATGCTTATTGTATAGAGTAGGGTTTACAGCTTTTCTCTAATGCTTTGATCTGGAATAGTTTATGCTGTTTAAGAATTATCTGTGACTTTAAATGTCTATAAAAAACTTCAATGAAGTCCTCTGGTTTTCATTTCAAAAAAATTTTTTTTTTAATTTGATATATTTTTACATCAATACTAATCTCCTTAGAGTTTTCTATTTTTTTGAGTCAAAATCTAAAATTCGTACTTTCATTAAAAGTTGTTCATTAATGAGATGGCCATTTTTAACATTTTCTCCAATATGTAGCTGTTTACACCTGTTATAGGCTAATTCATGTTCTCTCAAAACCCGTATGTTGAAAGTTCTAACTCCCAGGACTTCAGGGATTGTTTTTGAAGACAGTGTCTTTAAAAAAGATTATCAAAGTGAGGTATTAAAGTGGGCTCTAATCCAATGTGACTGGTGCCTGTGTAAGAAGAGGAGACAGTGTAGATGTTCCTGTGTATGGAAGGAAGACCATGTGAGGACCCAGAGAAAAGATGGCCATTTCTAAGCCAAAGAGAGAGGCCTCGGAAGAAACCAATCCTATCCACACCTTGGTTTTGGACTTCTAGACTCTGGAATTGTGAGAAAATCCAAGTCTCTGTTTCAGGCAGCTAATCTATGTTACTTTGTTACGGAGGTCTTTATGAAGTAACACAACACACCAACCTAAGGGGTTGTGTTTGTGTTTTCTTGTATTTTCTCATTTAAGTTTATTAGACTTATAATTTTTCCCCCCAGAAAATGTATTTGGTTGAAATACCTTCTGAGTCTTCCCATGTTTGATAATATCTGTTTCTCTTCTCTCATCGTGCTATAAATTTCTTCTTTCATAGCCATTTTTCATGAAAACTCTGTGGACATTGTTTCATTGCTTTCCGTCATGTTGTGTTATGAGAAGAATTTTAATATAAAATGAATACTTTATCCTTTGTCGACAACTTCTTTATTATTCTCGCTGTATTCATTCGAAAGGTTGTTTTCTTTATTTCTGAAATGAAAACATATCATATGAATATATAGCTTTTTTCATTTGTTTTGTCTGGCAATCATGGGCCCCTTTGACCCCAGGCCTCAAACTTGTCTTCAGTTCCAGGACCAATCTCTCTTGTTATTCTGAGTGCCTCACATCTGCCTTCTGTTTTCTCCTGAAACTGCTGCTACACTATGTCCTGGATCTCAGATATCTTTGTATGTCCCATCTTTTCTCTATTCTTTTTTTATTAATTCTAAAAATTATTTACTTAAAAACTTTTTAATGTTTATTAATTTTTGAGAGAGAGAGAGAGAGAGAGCAAGTGGGAGAGGGGCAGAGACAGAAGGAGACATAGAATGTCAAGCAGGCTCCAGGCTCTGAGCTGTCAGCACCGAGCCTGCTGTGGGGCTCAAACCCATGAACTGTGAGATCATGACCTGAGTTGAAGTTGGATACTTAACCAACTGAACTACCCAGCTGCCCCTTTTTCTCATTATTCTTAACTCATGGTTATTGAGCCGTCTCTGAAAAATCTCCCTGTATTAAATAAGGAAGCACATCTTCTGCTCTAATACATGAAAGTTTTCGGGAATCTCATGAAGGTGGTGCTATGCTCCATGGCACTTGTAAATCTTGGAATAGACATCCCTTCCATACCCCTCATGGTTGCTTCTTAGACTTGACTAATATTATAGATTCATAAATGTAATATTCTCTTTAGCTTTTCCCCAAATCTTTCTCCTTTTATTGCAGTAAATCCAGTGACATTGAAGAATATTTGCTTGATATCTTAGATTGGCTCATTTCTTTTGAACTGAAGTTTTTGTGTGTGTGTGTTTGGTTATTTTTCAATGTTCATCTTCACAAGTCCAAAGTTGTCTAAAATCACAAATTCTGGTAAATTGTCATTGGATGGTCTCTCCTTGGATTTTATAGGCTCAGATGAGGGAAAAAGAATTACTCTTTTAAAAAGTTTATTTATTTATTTTGAGAGAGAAAAGTATGAATCAGGGAGGGGCAGAGAGAGAGAAAGAGAAAGAGAGAGAATCCTAAGCAGGCTCCATGATGTCAGCACAGAGCCTGGCTTTGGGCTTGATCCCATGAACCATGAGATCATGACCTGAGCCGAAGTCTGATGCTCAGTCACCCAAGAACTCCAAGGAACACTTTTATATTTATGATAATTGTATTCACCAATACAATTGGTGAGGTTATGACAGCTTAGCCCCTCTGTCAAGCAGTTTGTTTCCTTTTGTTTCTCCCTCCCTCCAGCTTTATTGAGGTTTAATTGACAAATAAATTGTAAGGTACTTAAAGTGTACAATGTGATGATTTAATATATGTATACATTGTGAAAAACTTCCCCCTAGTCAGTTAACTAACATTCTCATTATCTTACATATTTACCTTTTGTGTGTGCATGACAACATTTAAGTCCTGCTCTCCTGCAAATTTCATTTATACAATACAGTGTTAACCAACTGTAGTCTACGGTCACGTTAGATGCTCTTGCCTTATTCATTACATACCTGAGAGTTTGTAACATTTTATCAACTTCTCCTATTTCCCTGACTTCCAGCTGCTGGGATCCACTATTCTACCTTATGTTTCTATGAATTTGATTTGTATTTTATTTTTATTTTTTAAAGTTTTATTTATTTCTAGAGACGGAGACAGCACAATTGAGGGAGGGACAGAGAGAGGGGGTGAGAGAGTGGGGGTGAGAGAGAAAGAGAGAGAATCCCAAGCATGCTCCATGCCACCAGCACAGAGCTCAGCATGGGTCTCAAACCCATGAAGCTGCAAGGTCATGACCCGAACCAAGACCAAGAGTTGGAGGCTTAACTGACTGAGCCACCCTCATGCCCCAAATCTGGCTATTAAAAAAAAAGAGATTCTATAATAAGTGATACCATGCAGTATTTGTCTTTCTCTGTGAGGCTATTTGACTTTACATAATGCCCTCTAGGTTCATCCAAGTCATCACAAATGACAGGATTTCCTTCTTTTTAAAGTCTGGTTGGTATTCCATTGTATATGTGCCACATTATCTTTATCTATTTATTATATTGACAGACACTTAGGCTGTGCCCAGGCATTGGTTATAGCAAACAGTGCTGCAACAAACATGGGTATGCAAATACCTCTTTGAGATAATGATTTTGCATCTTTTGGAAATATGTACCCAGAAGTGGGAATGCTGGGTCATAAGATAGTTCTGTTTTTAATTTCTTGAGGAATCTCCATATTATTTTCGATTATGGTTGCACCAGTTGGCGTTCTCACCAGCAGTGCACAGGTGTTCCCTCTTTCCATGTTCTCACAGAATTTGTTATCTCCTGTCTTTTTGATAATGGCCATCCTAACAGGTGTAAAGTGATGTCTCATTGTAGTTTTAATTTAAATTTCTCTGATAATTAGTGATGTTGACTATCTTTTTACGTACCAGCCATATGTCTTATTTGGGGAAAAATATGTTTATTTAGTTCTATTGCCCATTTTTGAAATTGAGTTGCTTCTGGGTTTTGTTGCTATTGCTTTGTGTGATTTCTTTGTGCATCTTGGACATTAACCATTTATCAGATATGTGGTTTGTGAGTATTTTCAACCCTTATCATAGGTTGCCTTTTTCATTTTGTTGATTATTTCCTTTGCTCTATGGAAGCTTCTCTAGTTTGATGTAGTCCCCCTTGCTTGTTTTTGCTTTTGTTGCCTGTGTTTTTGGTATCTTATTCAAGAAATCATTGCCAAGACCAGTATCAAGGAGTTTACCCGTTTGTTCTCTTCCAGGAGTTTTTTGGTTTCAGATCTATGTTTAACAAATTCATTTTGAGTAGATTTTTGTGGTGTATGGTATAAGATAGTGATCCAGTTTCATTCTTTTCATGTGGCTGTCCAGTTTTCCTAACACTGTTTATTAAGGAGACTATCCATTCCCCTTTGTATATTATTGACTATTTTGTTGTAAATTATTTGACCAAACATACATGGGTTTATTTCTGAAATCTCTGTTAGGTTCTATTAACTTATGTGTATCTTTATGCCAATACCATACTGTTTTGATTACTATAGCTTTGTAGTATGGTATGAAACCAAGAAATGTGATGCCTCCAGCTTTGTTCCTCTTTCCCTTTGGCTATTTAGGGACTTTTATGGTTCCATGCAAATTTTAGGATTATTTTTTATTTCTGTGAAAAAATGCGCCACTCAAATTTTGATAGAAACTGCATTAAATCTATAAAATCTATTAAATCTACTTTGGTTAGCATGACCATTAAATTTTTTTTAACATTTATTTATTTTTGGGAGTGGAGAGGGAGACACAGAAACCAAAGCAGTCTCCAGGCTCTGATCTGCCAGCACAGAGCCTGACATGGTGCTTGAACCCATGAACCCGGAGATTACTACCTGAGCCTAAGTTGGCACTAGACTGACTAAGCCACCTAAGAACCCAAGTAGTATGGAGATTTTAACAATATTAATTCTTCAAATGCACGGGCATGGGATATTTTGTCATTTATTTGTGCCTTCTTCAATTGTTTTGATCAGTGTTTTACAGTTTTTAGTGTATAGACCTTTCACCTTGGTTAAATTTATTCCTAGAAATTTTATTCTTTTTGATATAGTTACAAGTGGATAGTTTGCTTAATTTTTCTTTCTGATAGTTTGTTGTTGGTGTATAGAAAAGAAAGTGATGTTTGTATAATTATCTTGTCTCCTGCAACTTCTTTGAATTTGTTTATTAGTTCTAACAGTGTTTTGGTTCAGTCTTTAGGATTTTCTATACATAATATCATATTATCTACAAATACAGAAAGTTTTAATTTTGTCTTTTTGATTTGGATGGAACTTTTATTTCTCTTCCTGCCTTATTGCTCTGGCCAGAACTTCCCACAGTGTATTGAATAAAGGCATTGAGAGAGGGCATCTTTATCTTGCCTCTGATCTTAGAGAACAATCTTTTGATATTCCCCCATTAAGTATGATGTGAGGCACGGGCTTTTCATACCTGGCCTTTAATATGTTGAGATGTGTTCCCTTTATATTTAGTTCACTGAGAGTTTTCATGATAAAAGGATGTTGACTTTTGTCCAGATGCTTTTTATCTGCATTTATTGAAAGGATAGAATCTTTATCATTCATTTTGTTAATGTGGTATACACTTTTATTGATTTGTGGATGTCAAACTGTCCTTGCATCCCTGAAATAAATCCCACTTGATCAGGCTGGATGATCTTCATGATATTATTGAATTAAGGCTACTAATATTTTGTTGAGAGTTTTTGCATCTATGTTTATCAGGGATATTGGCTTATAATTTTCTTTTCTTGCGATGTCCTTGTCTGGCTTGGTGTCAGGGTGATGCTGGCCTCATAAAATGAGATTGGGAGTATTCTTTACTTCTCAATTTCTTTTGGAAGAATTTGAAAAGGATTGGTATTCATTCTTCTTTAAATATTTGGTAGAATTTGTCAGTGAAATCATCTAGTTCTGGACTTTTTTTGTTGTTTTTGAGATGTTTCTAATTACAGATTCAATCTCCTTACTAGTAATTGGGCTGTTCAGATCTACCATTTCCTCATAATTCAGTCTTGGTAGGTTGTATATTTCTAAGAATTTATTTAATTCTTCTCGGTTGGTCAATTGATTGGCATGTAATAATAATCTCTTATGATCCTATGTATTTCTTTGATATCAGCTGTAATTTCTCACCTTTCATTTATAATATTGTTTAATGTGTCCTCTTTTATACCTAGATAGGTCTAGCTAAAGATTTGTCTTTTTTTTCCTTTAAAAAACAGCTTTTAGTTTCATGGATTTTTTTAAAAAAACATCTTTTTAGTCCTTATTTCATTTATATCCACTCTGTCATTGTTATTTCCTTCCTTGTGTTACCTTAGTGTGGTTAATTTGTTCTTTTTGTTTTCTAGTTACTTGAGGTGTAAAGTTAGGTTGTATATTTTAGATCTTTATATTTTCCTTTTTACATTTTCAGTGTTTTTATTATTTTGACTATATAAAAACTATTGTTAAGTGAAGTATTTTACTGTCATTACTTTTCTTTCTTATACAACATGTTGTTTTTCCTGTAGTTAATAATTGCATTAAAATTGAGATAATTATAGATTTATATGCAGTTGTAAGATAATATAGTAAAATTTTCTGTATATTTTTCCCAGTTTCCCCCAGTGATAACATTTTACAAAATTATGATATAATATTACAGCCAGAATATTGGTATTGATACAATCTCTATTATTCACATTTCCCAAGTTTTACTTGTTTACTTGTATCTAATTTTGCATGCACACATGTGTGTGTGCACACTTGTGTGTTTGTTAAATTCTATATAGTTTCATTACCTGTGTAGATTCATATGTTCACTACCATGGTCAACATTCTGAACATTTCCAAAACCACAAAGATGTTTTGTGCTGCTCTCTTACAAACACATCTTTCCCTCTTTCCTTCAGCCCTGTATCTAATTCCGGGCAACCTTCGTATTTTCCCCATTTCTAATTTTTTTTTTCATTTCGTGAATGTGATATAAATAGAATTATACTGTATGGAAGCTCTTGAAATTGCTCTTGTTTGTTCATTACATTCCCTAGAGATTGACCTAGATTGTTCTGTTTATCAACATTTTTTTCCTCTATATTGGTGACTAATATCCCATGGTGTAGATGCATCATTCACCCATTGAAGTACGTCTGGGTCACCTCCAGCTTGAGGCCACTGCAAATAAAGCTGTCATAAACATAACATTACTGTACAGGTTTTTGTGCGAACATAAAACTTTCATTTCTCTGGAATAAATGTGCAGTGATGTCAATGCTAGGTTGTATGATAGTTTTATGTTTAGCTTTATGTTTAGCCATTTTCCAGAATGGCTATATCAGTCTTCACTGTCACTAGCAGTGTGTGTGATCCGGTTTTTCAGTGTCCTCACTAACATTTGTTGTCACTACTTTTTATTTTAGCCATTATGGGAGGCGTGTCATGCTATCTTGCTGCATGGGGTCTTTTTTTTTTTTTTTTTTTGTAGGCATTTATTTCAGAATTGTCTTTCCTATAATTGTGTTAGCTGCATCCTGTAAATTTTGTATGTTGTGTTTCCATTTTTATTTGTCACAAGATATTTGTTTGTTTGTTTTCTCTTTTGATTTCTTCCTTGATCTGTTGATTTTTCAGGAGGATACTGCTTAATTTCTACATATTTGTGAATTTTCCAGTCTTCTTCTTGTGATTGATTCTTAGTTTCATACTGTTGTGGTTGGAGAAGATGCTTGATATGATTTCAGTCTTAAATGTATTAAGGTTTGTTTTGTGGTCTAACATGTGATCTACCCTGAAGAATGTTCCATGTGCACTTGAGAAGAATGTATATTCTACTGCCATTGATAGAATGTTTTGCATGTGTTTGTTAGGTCCATCTGGTCTAACCAGTAGCTTATCTCCAATGTTTTCTTATTTTTTAATTTTTTATTTCTTTGTCTTGTAGAGATAGATGAGTCAGAAATTTCTTGTATTTTCCTTTATTGCGCTCATCACTTGGCAACATGGTGGCATGATCTCCATTTTTTGGACTAATACATCAATCTGGACTGAATTAATGTGTTTGAATGAATAATTTTGAGGACATGGTCTGTCTCTGTGGTAGGTGTTTATTCTCCTTATAGTTTCTCTAATGTCACCTTCTCCACCCCATCAATAGCGTCAGAGTGATTACCTCGTGGGCAGCACTTTTTTCTTCAAAGTTTGATATGCTATTGGATTCAAGTCAGTGTATCTCCTCTTGCTCATGTTTGGGACTTTCCTTTAACATATGATGAACTGTGTGTTGGTTAACCATTGCTTATTTTAGATTTATCAATATATTCTGTTGAAGAAATCCTGAACTTTCTGGCCTATGAATAGCACTTTTCCCTGGCTTCCAAAATGTGTACAAAATTTCTCCAATTTTATATTTCTTTGGACTGTTTGAACACACAAGCATAAGCTGTCAATAACAACTTACCAAATCCTTCATGAACTTTATTTTGTGTGAAAACATTTATGACAAGAGTCACTTTCTTATTGGCAATAATAAGCATAAGAAATGCATCTCCATTCTGTGATCAAAGTAGTCATTATTAATAGGCAATGTAATGACTAAAAGGGCATATATATTGGTTTCAGACTCACATACCTGATTTCAAATCTCACTGAGTTCTTTACTAGCTGTGAGTCCTTAGGGAAATTATGAGGATTTGCAGAGCCTGAGGTCTACCCTCAATAAAATAGAGCTAACAATGATTTCCTTGCAGAATGCTTTTGGAAAGTTCATAATAATTGCAAACATTCAGTGACTGGTTACTATGTGCCAGCCAGTGCTCTAATATAGATATGTGTGTGTGTGTGTGTGTGTAACAATAAGTGTTCTACATAATATATTATAATATATATTATATTCAACACAATATTATATTTTATATATTATAAGATACATAATCATTAAGCTTCATAAGAACCCCTATAGAGTGGTTGCTATTAATTCCCCATTTTATAGTACATAAAAACAAAGCAGAGGAAGGTTAAAGATGTTGGTTTTATAGGTGTTAATTTGACACAACTATTGAGTCATGGAACCAAAATATGAACCAAGATTGGTTGGGTCTTAAGCACCTACTTTAATCATCTGGCAGAGTATATATACCTCACAAATAATATATTCCTCAAATAAGAAAGTAGTTTAAATTCAAGCAAGTACCATTGTATTGACTTACGAGTACTATTGTATAGCCAGTATTTTAATGGGCAAAAACATATATGCACCAACACAGATAATAAAAACAAATAAAATCAGATTTTACAGTATGCACACATCTACAAAAATAGATGAATATTATACATGTGTCAAAATCTTAACAGTACTTTTTTTAAATTGGTGATTAAACATACACTGCTATTTTATTATTTATTTATTTGTTTGTTTAGCTACTGTTTTTTTTTTAAATAAACTTTTTTTCTTTTGGAATAGTTATAAAATTACAGAAAAATTACAAAGATAGTATAGAGAGTTTCCATATATACCACTCCAGTTTCCTCCATTAGTAACATCCTCCATTAGTATAATATGTTTGTTACAATTTCTAAACTGATGATTATGCATTATTTTAAATAAAATCCACATTTTATCTGTATTTCCTTAACTGTTGCTCCAGGGTTTTATTTCCTGTTCTAAGATTCCAGATAGGTGACCTCCTCAAACTTGATTATCTTGCGCTCTTAGCCTTCTCTTGACTGTAAGCGTTTCTCAGACTTTGTTTGCTTTTGATGTCCTTGGCAGTTTTGAGGAACACCGGTCAGGTATTTTGTAGAATGTCCCTCCATTAGGATTTGGCTGAAGTTTTGCAGCACCATTTGTTGAAAAGACTATACTTTCCTCTTTGATTTGCCTTTATTTCTTTGTTAAAAACCCACATTTGCATGGGTCAAATTGTGTATATCTATTTTGCTTCATTGATCTATACGTCCGTCCTTTCACTGATAGTACACTGTCTTGATTATTGTAAATTTATAGTAAATCTTGAAATTATGTAGTGTGGGTCCTTCATTTTTGTTTTTCTTCAGTCTTACATTAGCTATTCTGGGTTTTTGCCTTTCAGTATAAATTTTAGAGTCAGTTTTCCAATATATACAGGATAGCTTCCTGGTATTTTGATTGGGACTGCTTTGAATCTACAGATCAAATTGGAAGAAGTGACATCTTACTAATATTGAGTCTTTCAATCCATGAAAATGGATTATTTCTCCAATTAGTTAGATCTTTGGTTTCTTAAATCAAAATTTTGTACTTTTTCTCATATAGGTCTTATGTATACACTCTTAGATTTATACCTAAGTATTTCATTTTGTGTGTGTGCTTTAAATGGTATCTAAACCTTTTTCAGATCACGTCATTTCTTCTTGACATATAGGAAAACAATTGATGTTATATATTAACCTTTTATTCTGTAACCTTGCTATAATCATTTATTAGTTACAGTAGTTTTTGATAATTCTTTGGAATTTTCCATACAGAGACTCATGCTATCTGAAAATAAAGAATGATTCCATTTTTTTCTTTCCAACATTGTATTTTTAAATTTCATTTCATTCTGTTGTTATAAGTAGGAATTTTAGCATGACATTTAATAAGAATGGTGAGAGAGAACATCCTTGCCCAGTTTCTAACTGTAAAGAGAAGTCCATTTATTCACCATTAAGTATGTTACCTATGCTATTTTTAAAACAGATGTTCCTTATTAAGTTGAGGAAATTCCATTGTATGTTTGCTGAGTTTTATGTAACAAATGGATTTGGACTTTGTTGTATGCTTTTTCTTCACTAATTGATACAATCATATGAGTTTTCTTCTTTAGCTTGTTGATGAGGTGTATTCTATTGATTGATTTTGGAATGTTACACGTGACTTGCATACTTGGAAAAAAGCCCACTTAGTCATAGGGCAGAATTCTTTTTACATTTTGCTGATTTCTATTTGATAATACTTTGTAGAAGATTTTGCATCTATATTTATGAATGATACTGGTGTGTCGTTTTCATTTTTGTGCTGTGTTTTTCTGGTTTTGATATAATGAGCTTCATAAAATTAATTGAGAACTAGTTCAATTCTACTTTCTACCTCCTTTCTACTTTGTGGAAGAGATTGTGTAGAATTGGTGTTAAGTCCCCTTTACACCTGTGATAGAATCTCCACTGAAATCGGGGCTTGAAGATTTCATTTTTAGTAGTCTGTAAATCATGAATTCAATTTCCTTAATAATAATAGGGCCATTTAATTATTTCATTCATGTTGGGTGAGTTTGGGTAGTTTTTGTCATTCTTATCTTTGTTTTTCTATAAGTAAGGTGTTTTCTCCCTTGGCCTCTTTGACCTTGTTTTTTTTTGTCTTTGGTTTTCTGCAGTTTGTGTGTATCTGTGTGTAGCTTTTTGCTTTTTATTTTTGATATTTATTCTGCTTAGTGTTCTTTCAGTTTGTTAGTGTCTGTTATTAACTCTGGAATTAATCGTTACTTCAACTATTTCTTCTTTCTTTTTCTTCTGAGATTTCAAGTGTGTGTATGTTACACCTCTTGAAATTGTCCCATGGCTCTTGAATGTTCTGTCCATTTCATTCATTCTTTTTCCTCTTTGTCTTTCAGGTTGGGTAGTTTCCACAAATCTGTTTCCTCATTCACTAATTCTTTCCTTAGTCTGTTGATAGGCCCATCTGAGATGTTATTTCTCTGGCATTGTTTTTAATTTCTAGCATTTCCTTTTGATTATTAATTTTTTAGCACTTCTATCTCCTGATATCCAGTGTACTGATGAACCCAGCAAAGGAACTCATTTATAGCATTTCCTTTTATTCTTTTTGAGAGTTTTCATCTCTCTGTTTATATTACTCATCTGTTCTTGAATTTTGTCTACTTTTTCCATTGAACTCTTGACATATTAATCATAGTTACTTTAAGTTCCTGTCTAATAATTCCAACATCTGTGTCATATGTGAGTCTGTTTCAGATGCTTGCTATGTCTTCTCAGGCCATTCTTACTTTGTGCCTTCCTCTCTCCCTTCATCCATCCTTTCCTTCCTTCCTTCCTTCCTTCCTTCCTTCCTTCCTTCCTTCCTTCCTTCCTTCCCTCCTTCCTTCCTTCCTTCTTTGGAATGCCTTAGACTGTTTTGAAACCTAAATACATTGCATTGGATAATAAGAACTCAGGTAAATAAGCCCTTAGTGTGACGACTTGTGTTAATATGACTAGGAATTCAACCGTGTTTATTGTTTACTGTAGCTATAAATATCAGAGGTTTCAAACTCCTCTACTGTGCTTGCTTTGGTTTTTTTCTCTTGAGCTTACCTAAGTACTCCTCCTCACAGAGAGTATGCTCTGTTATTGTAACCACCATTAGTCTAGTGGTTAGGTGTGGGGATAGGGGAGGCTTTCTGTAATCTTATGATTAAGCCTCAGTCTTTTGGTGGACTTGCTTCCCTCCGCCATGAACTTCCCCAGTGCTGTTTCAGTGGTGCCCCCTCCCCTTCCGTTGGGTGAGATAAGAAAGCTGAGGACAGCTACAGGAGAGGAAGGCCCTTTCCAGCTGGGGTAAAGTTCTGGTAAATGCCTTTTCTGGAATAGACCTTTGTTGTGGAGATCTTTCTGGGTGAATTCCACAATCATCACTCTTCCCCTCCCCTTGCCTGAGTCAGGAGGAGATCTTTTTGGGGATCCTCATTGGGACCACCTTGCATGGTATCTGCAGGTAAAACTCACAAAAGCATGGGGATCTTCAGTCTGCAGCCCTAGGAGCTTCCTATTGTAGGTGCGCATGCAGCCTTCAGCAACTTACCAGAACCCTCTCTTAAGTGCCCCACTAGCTTATGTCTCCAGCACTCCTATCTATCTGCTCTAGGTAAGCAGCTCTGACCCTAGACTCACCTTTCTCTCCAGATTTTGGGGTCATAGTTTGCTCTGCAGCCTCAGTTTTCTGACAGTTCTGAGATTTTAAGTTTGTTTCACTTTTTTTTATCTAAGGATGGTAGAGAAAACTTCCAAGGTTTTATTATGTCGAAGTTGACTATTGAAGTTCATATGTTGTTTTTGGCACATTATCTTACTTCCACCTTTGAATTATCCACAGTGACACTTAATGCTTACAGAGTAGACAGAAATTGTAAAAAAAAAAAAGAAAAAAAAAAAGTTGTTTTAAATATGAGAGATAGAGCACAACGGAGAATTGGTACATGAATGTTACAGATGCTTTTATATTATTTATTATATATATATATATATTTATTATATATATAGCATCCTCCCAGACAGGATGCTAAATATCTTTCTTTAATCCATTTAGTTTTCATAACAACCTTATGAAGTCACTTATTCTCATTTTACAGATGAAGAAACAAAGGCACAGAGAGGTTAAGTCACTTACCTCGAGTCTCATAGCTATTAAATGCCAGAGCTAGAACTTGAACCACAGAGGGCTGCCTCTAAAGTTCACTTGGTTAAACAACGTTGTATGCCATCTCTCCTCTTTGTTGCCTAAATACATCTCAAGGAGTGCAAACTTGCAAACGTTGTACAAATGCCAGTGGCAGACACATAGCATCTCGGAAAGTCCTGATAATAGAGCAGAAATATTTTACTGGGCAACTTTGATCAGCACTAGGTTCTCTATTGCTTTAGACTCTTTATCTACTTATACACTTCAGATTAAAGACAGGTATATTGTATTAGAATGACATGCAAGATAAAAACACACATAAGAGAGAAAATGATGAGTTAAGAAAACATAAGGTGTACTAGAGGTTAAGTTAGCCCCCATGCTGCAAGGCTCAGCATGGCCAGGGTTAGCACGATGTGGGTGAGGTGTGAGTGACTCTTTGGTTCTTGGGATTTATGTGACTTGTTTGGCCTTACTCCAGCTGTCGTTCTGAGGCTATTCTGGAAGATATGGATTATGGACCTGTCTGGACTGGATTTCACAGCGATAAATACAAAAAGAGAAATATCAATTCCACCACTCACAACATTCATAGGATAAAAATAAAACTGGTAATTTAGGAGACACAGAAATACTGTTGGAACCTGAAGTAAGAAAAAAAATTCTCCAATGGTTTCTCACAGAAAGACATGTGTGTAATGTCGCAAAAATGTTCTCGACAACAGAGTGGCAAAAATGAGGAGTTTCATGGGAAGAGGCCCATGGCATGATATTAAGTGTAATTCAGTTGAAGTGGTTACATCATATGTTGTTTCAAGGAAAGATAGTCCCATGGCCCAGGATTTTATTGACCAGCTTGCTTATTTTATTTAACATGATCAAATACAGTATTAATGTGTGTGTGTGTATGTGTGTGTGTGTGTGCACACTGGGGAGTGCTGAGACCCCATTACTGGTTCATATTTTTCTTCATTTCAGACAACATGAGGCACTCCTGAATGACTTCAAGTGTTTTTAAGGATAGTTCAGAACGGATGATTGATAAACACAACATTAGATCTAACAATAAAAGGGAATGTGTAATTACCAGGGGTGTCATGGCAGCTAGAACAATAGGAAGCTAGAGATAGTAGCAAACTGACATTGGCCTGGCTTTATTATCATGATGTGGGAAGCCCAGAAGGAATTAATAGGATCAGTTCTTCAATCATTTCTTTATCTAATGATCAGTCATATTTGGTATCATGACAGATGGTGGAGTTCTGTGGAAATCAAGACAGCTTTGAATAAGGAAATGTGTGAAAACTCAGTAGTTCCTCCTATAAAAACTTCATTAATATTCAGTGATTAGATTTATCTTGTGGTTGAATGTGTGCATGGTGGGAGGCTGAGCTTCTTAATGATGGAAGTACTTCTATAAAGCAGCACCAGATTACACGGTGGCCAAGAAATTTAAATGGTTCACACTGTTGGGTATGAGGCTAGGGTAATATTCTTTCTAGGAAATCTGCTTCCTCTCATTATAATTACATTTTAAATTGGAGTTTATGCACTCCTATGGGATTGAAATATCTCTGTTATTTTATAATTCAAGAGATAGAGTAAGAAGAAAATTATTTCTTAGAATTATCAGCCTTAATATTTTTGAGACAAAGTTACTAGGCTTTAGCTTTTTATAAGTCCTTATTTCCCATTTTGACCCCTACTCTTGAAGGGGAATGCTATGGTTTTGGAAAGCAGAGGCATGTATTGGCTGGCCATTAAGAGTGAATATTTTTAGTGAGAATGAGTTAACTAGGTAACAAGAGCTCTGTGCTTGCATTAGATATGGCATGGCTGATTTTACCCACAGTGTTTCTTTCTAAGGGTAGGAATGGTCCAGCAACTACTTAGTTACCATTCCATTCTTTGGAAATGTAAAATATCAAAGAATTTAGACTATATATTGCATTTAACATCTCCCAAGCACATAAGATTTTCTTCCCATTATTTCCCATGACACATTCGGTTCTTATGGGTGGAGGGTGTGAATTGCATACTGAATTCATTCTATTTCACAAATCTTATTCTTTGGTCTATGAGCTTCACACCAGGGTGGGACACTTTACCATAGAAACCATCAGCATAACAAAATCCTGAGTTGTGGATCGCATTTTCCTTTTTGGAAACATCTGACTCATTTATTTTGGTTGATTTCAAATCTGTTCTCAGATTCAATTCGACTGAAGTGCTAACCCTTCCACATATTCCTTCTTAATTTCTTTCCCTAGAACAAATTTTTAAATCTTCTATTCTTACTGTAGCTTTTGCTTTTTTTCCATGTATTATAAGTAACAGTGCCCAGGTCTCATGTCCTTATTGGACTGTGTTCCATTTAAAGACAAGATGGACATTTGATTCAACAATGGATTCCTCAAAAACCTAGCTAAGTGTCTCCTAAAGAGCTGGTGTTGAATGTATATTGTTGAATGAATAGGTAGAAGGTACTTGTTGGCCAATGCAAAGATAAGGAGTGAGAGAAAGGTACTCAGCTAGTAATGGGTTTTGAGAAGCTTTTGGAAAATAGGCTTTATACCATATATAAGAGAATGCTGAAACTACTTAAATACAGGTGATCCAGATGTCGATTATCATTTCATGTTCCTCTTGAAATTAGCTGTTCACGTTGTCTCCATTCTAGTAAGAAAAAAGCAAGCATCAGCATAGAAGTAATTGAAAATATGCTTTTAAAACCACAGGATTGAGAGGTGCCTGGGTGGCTCAGTGGTTGAGTTCAGCTCAGGTCATGATCTCACAGCTCGCGGGTTCAAGCCCTGCATCAGGTTCTGTGCCGACAGCTCAGAGCCTGGAGCCTGCTTCGGATTCTGTGTCTCCCTCTCTATCTGCCTGCCTCTCTTCTGCTCACACTCTGTCTCTCAGAAATAAATAAACAGTAAAAAAATTTTAAAACAAAAATACAGGATTGGGCTATAGCATAAAAATTTAGAACTTAGCAAAGTTCATGAATTGGCCTTTTCTTGTTTTCTTCTCCTAAGTTCCTCTTGTTCCTTTTCGTCTTTCCTTTCACACCGTATCCAGCTTTTCCTAAAATATAATCTCCTTCTCTCAAATATTTTTCAAGGTCTCCAAATCCCCTGCCCCTGTATTCTATGTAGAAACTTGCCTCTCCTGACTTACTACAGTGCTCAGCAAAATGCCCTCCAGTTAGCATCATCTAACCTCCTTAAATGGTATTGAGGGATTATATTCATTCAATAATTCAAAAGAATCTTTATTAAAATGATTAAACGTTATTAATAATTAATGTGTTAACAAAAATTAACATTATCTGATAATATGCTTGTCCTAGATGTGGTGGATAGGAAAGGTCTGTAATATACACAGCATGATAGCCATTTCTTTGTTTGAAGATGATTAAAATAAATGAGCCTGAGGGAAATGCAAGTTGTAACCCATATCAAGAATCTTTCAATTTTGTGGTCCTAAATGGAAGTGAGCAGAGAGTGCCCAATTCTGTGTAAACACCATTTTGGTTATTCAAACACACCTCTACATGCGCTCTACATGGGAACAAGTTCTTTGCACATTGCTCAATGAGGATAAAGAATACTGTGAACTCCATGAATCCATTTTAAGAAAGACTGCTTGGAGTAAAATTCAGAAGAGTCTACTGTTGTTTGCAGTACCCCTAAGATAGTTTTTCATGCTTTTATAATAAGATGTCCCTACTTCTATTCTTATTGCTGAAATGTATTTGAAGACTCTGAAAGATAATCAAATTACTATTAAATTATATAATGCATTGTTACTTTGCTTATTATTCAGAACTAATAATTAAGTAAATATTAGTGGCACCTGGGTGGCTTAGGTGGTTAAACATCCAACTTCGGCTCAGGTCATGATCTCCTGGTTTGGGAGTTTGAGTCCCGCATCGGGCTCTATGCTGACAGCTCAGAACCTGAAGCCTGTTTCAAATTCTGTGTCTCCCTCTCTCTCTGCCTCTCTTCTGCTCATGCCCTGTCTCTCTCTCTGTCTCTCCCTCTTAAAAATAAACATTAAAAAATTAAACATATAGATATTATTGTTATCATTATCTTTTTTAATGAGCACAGCTAATTTCACCATTTCTCAGATGTTTTGTCTTGTTGTGGATGTTCTACTCTGGTTTCAACAGAGGACTTGTCCTCTCATACGAAGCTGTAGATGAGCTGCTCTGTGGCCCATCATACATTTTCTTTCCAACTGTGTCTGCCTTAATTATCTTCTTAGATCTTTTGAGACCATAATATTGAATTTATTTAGCATTAACCTGGAAGAAAGACAAAAATCCCCTCAGTTGGATTTGGTCAGGAAAATGGCAGCATGGGTATTATAGAGGTTGGCCCATGAGGTTATATGCACGTTATCAGAATAAAAAGGGGCCAATGGGATAAAGCAAAAGTAGTCACTGTTAGTTAAATGTTTCTACTCTTCTAGTTCCCAAGGGGATCTCCTTGACCTCATTTTAAGAAACAGTCCCACAGGTCGATAATCACAGAATGATTACAAGAGAACAAGGTAGCTAAGAGTAGATGCCTGGAAGGTAAGCAGGCTTTTAGAAGTATCCTGCCATCTATAAGGGGCCTCTGCTTAGGAGCCACTTGACACTGAGCTATCACAGCTGGAATGACTCATCTAATGCTTGCAGGAAAATGGCAGAGCCACCAAAAACAAAACAAAACAAAACAAAAACAAACACGCACAGAAGCTACAGAGCCATGGTTACTTTTCCGAATTCCCTGTTTTTTCTATGGAATCCCCCCATGAGGGATTTTAGTCAGTCTTATTAAAGTTCCATTTGTGAATTTAATTTCAAGGCAAACAGACGTCCATTAAAGGACATGGAGTTAAACACACTTGATTTTTTACAAGAACATCACCATTAAAGACATATTTAAATGAAACTATAACAAGTATTATGAAGTCATTTCACCACACTGCCCTATGGATAACCATAATTAATGTCATCTTCAAACATGAAGGACGGACCTGTCTCATTTTAAGAAAGAAGTATTTGAAAGTAATTTACACTCCAATTATCTGAACCTGAATGTCAGCTGTATTTAGTCTGCGTTGCTGAAAAGGTGAATAAAGCCAGCTGCCAAACCACTGTGGTCATTTTTAAACTATTTCATTTATGAGGTCAATTGAAGCAAATTGAAACATCTTTGTTTTCTTTCTTTCTTTCATTCATTTTTTTTTTTTTTGAAGTGTGAGGGGGAGGGAATTACAGAGGACAGGATGGTTGAGGAATAAGTAAGAAATGCCTAGCTCAAGTGCAATAGTCAATGTGGTGCCTGATGTGTTATCAGGTTAGGTAATAAGTGGATTGCTTTGATGCATTTCCAGCACATGGGTGACGGCATCACCAAATTGTCCTTGAAACTAGAGACCTCATTGGCAGTGTCCACGGAGAGGTCAATGCTTAAACAGCATATGAAGTTTGAGCCACCAGCTCCCTTTTCAGAGGTGAGATTGCAGCAGGCATAAGAAGGAATACAGTTAGAGTGGCATCAGTAGAGTTGAGTTCCTTGTACAGCTCTTGTTTCTACAGCCACATTATTCCCAAGATATTCATTAATGTTTTATGGCCATGCTGGACATCAGGCGCACAGAGCCAGACTGGCTCGATCAATTTTATTCCCTGTTACTAGCACAGTGTTATTATTGTTCAAATAATAACTCCATGACTATTTTGCCCCATTTTGTCTCCCTTCCTCGTTCCATACCCATCCTGTGCATTGGCATCTGATGCATGTCCTTTCTATACATCTTTAAACCAAAACTAAAAATAGGTAAGTGCCCATCAACATATAAATAGTTCTTAATATATAATTGTAAATTTTACACAAGTAGATTATTTGGTATGGATTATATACATTTCAACTGGATTTTTTGTTTGTTTTAAGCATCTATGCTGATAAATGTAGCTTGATCCTTTTAACTATAGCATAGTATTCCATGGTATATGGAATTTTCTATCCACTCCTTCATGGACAAACATTTAAATTGATTCCAATTTTCTATTACTATCAGATTTGCAGTATAACTAATACTCTAATGTACAGCATGCACATGTTTCCTGGTAAATTTGTGCTAGATTTTCTCTAGGGTAAATAGCAAGAATTGGAATTTCTGAGGTTCGAGGTTTGAAAAACAAAACTTTCAAATTCGTTTTTCAGAATGGTTATACCAACTTTTCTCCCATCTGAAGCACAGGAGGGACATTTCCCACGTAAATTTACATGCAGGCAACAGCCATTTAAAAGAAAGTAGAATCTGGGGTGCCTGGGTGCCTCAGTTGGTTAAGCGTCGGACTTCGGCTCAGGTCATGATCTCAGGTTCGTGGGTTTGAGCCCCGCATCGGGCTCTACGCTGACAGCTAGCTCAGAGCCTGGAGGCTGCTTCAGATTCTATCTCTCTCTCTCTCTCTCTGACCCTCCCCTGCTCACACTGTCTCTCTCTCTCTCTTTCTCTCTCTCTCTCTCAGAAATAAATAAAACATTAAAAAATAATTTAAAAAAAGAAAGTAGAATCTTGTAGGGATATGGTTATGATATTGTCCAAGACTAGATAAGCACTTGACAACCTCTTTTCAGGGGACTGATCTGTGGTCACTAAGGAAGCAATTCTAGATGACAATGTCAAAGGCAGGACAGAAATCATCACAGGGTCAGCTAGTTTTCTGTCTGTTGTTGATTGGTGTTTTTAGGAAGCTGGTGGAGTCTGACCAATTATTTCAGGCACCAACTACACACCAACATTCAGCCTTATTGCTCCTTTTAACCTGCTGGTGGTCGGGCACTGTATGCTGGGATGGGTAACTTGCTGAAGCATGCAGCCACTTCTGCCTGAAGCCTTGGATTAAACAGCAGCATAGAAAGCATCTGTGAAAGAGTCATCAATCCGAGGATGTCTATTATTGGAACTAAAACACCTTCTAACTGTGGCATAGATTTGCATTGATTGCTATAGGCTGTGAGTAACACACTCGCACTGCATTGACTCTCTGCCTTTGGACTCGAAGCTCAGATACATGGGTTGATTTCCTCTCTTGCTTGGAGCCTACTTCCCCACTAGGATGCAGAGACGATAGGGCGTTAAATGAAATATAGATATGTTAGATGACTTGCTGTGTAGTCATTAAACTGAATATTATGGTGAGCAATTCTTTGACAATTAGAAACTAAAGCATATGATCTGACAAAGACATTTATGCAAATTTAGCAACAGGCAAGCTGAGAGATGTACTGAGATATTGACACTAAAATATGGCATATGGAAACAAGTGAAGAGAACATTTGAAATCAGGATTTTAAAAATAAGGATGATGACCATATTTATAATATTTTAACAAGTGCCTTTCATATTACTGTTTCTATGATGTTGAGAACCAACCTGTGTCCTTTACACCGAAGAGGAAGAGGTAGGTTATATTAATTAAACTCTTATAATTAGGAGTTTATTCTTGTGTAAAGCCATATGTTTGAAAGCCTTTTTCAGACTTCTCAAGATGCTCTATTTCACAAGTAATAAGTATTATTGATAATAGTCACCATTTGTTGGACATATACCAGCCATAGTGTTAGATGCTTTACGTCATTCGATCCTTACAATAATTTAAAAAGTAGGTTATCACCCACATGTCCAAAATATGAAATTTACATTGAGTAACAACCTAAATTAATTTATGTTAAAGTGATCAGTATTAAAATACCCCTGGGAAATATAAATTGGTCATGCATAATTTGTCAGGTATATTCAAGAGGCAATAAGTAGAAAGTCAAGATTCACCTGGCATTATTAAACATAAATTTCTCTCTAGCATTTATACAGGTGATCCTCAACTTCAATACGTCTTCCTTTTGTGTAATATCCACTTTTTATTTTACATTTTACAATGATGCCTGAAGTCATATTTCAAATGTCAAATTCAGACTTTAATTTCTTAATGGTCAATAAACATTCTGAGCTATAATATGGTGGTGCCAAATAGATCTCTATAGTTCAATGTTAGGAACATCTTCATTTTGATGCATGTAACAGTGTTTATTTGTGTAACTTAAAATGTTTTCTTACATTTGTTTTATAAAACTAGTCACTGGAAAAAATATGTTTTAAAAGTTCTTTTAGTTACAATAATAACAAGGGAGAATTGACCATTATGGTAATTAATGAATATCATTAATCTCAACTGGGTGGTCAATGGGCAAATACAGTTCATTGAAATTGCATGTGGGCAAGTTTCCGCATTTTATATATAGTATCTAATTTATTGTTTTACTTGGAAACACCTTGCAGAAAACATGCTTATTGCATCCTAGGGGTTTCCCTTCCTTGAAACTGAACAGTTTCCCCACTAGTAAAGATCTCCTTGGGGCTCCTGGATGGCTCAGTCAGTTAAGCGCCCGACTTCAGTTCAGGTCATGATCTCATGGTTTGTGGTTTCGAGCCCCGCATTAGGCTCTGTGCTGACAGCTAGTTCAGAGACTGGAGCCTGCTTCAGATTCTGTGTCTCCCTCTCTCTCTGATCCTCCTGCTAACACTGTCTCTCTCAGAAATAAATGAAAAAAACATTTAAACAATTAAAAAACTTCCTAAATAAAGATCTCCTTGCACCCCCAAAGCCTTCCCCTTGGTGAGAACTTTGCTTTCAGTGAGCACATGGCAGAGCTGGAGGAGTGACCTGAAATAGAGTCTGTGGCTGAGCGGCAGGACAGAAAACTACCTGGAAAAAAGCTCTGACCCCAAACACAGGAATCTCGAACCATGAGAAGGAACAGAGGAGGGACTGAAACTGTCAGCAGTTATTTTCATTGGCATCATCAACATCATGGATGCATGAAGTAGGGCAAATCTCAATGCTTTCTTTGATTTAAATTATATAAACAATAAATAAAACAAATAAGTATCTCCTTTAAACAGCTGTCCTTGCCAAAAATAGAAATATATTTATAATAAGGTATTTAAGAAATGGATGCTAATTACATATGTCAATAACAATGCATGTATGTTTGAGATTGGGTTACAATATGAATGAAAATCAGTTGCATTGTGGTAGGTTCCCTCAATGTTCTTTAAACTTCTTGGATATTTTTTTAAGTATGAGTTTTAATTTCTAAAAGCATAAGAAATATATGCTGTTTCTTAATTGCTTTTTAAAATTATAACTTTATAGAAATATCTATTTCAATATCTGTAGATTTGTGACATAGGGTCACCACTGTAGGGTGGAGCCACAGAGATTGAAGAGCTCTATCTTCTATTTAAAAGCTCTCTGGACAAATCTATCTGGCTATTTGACAGATAAATTAAGCAGGGTTCTTGCTACCAAGAAGCCCAACTCATATTCCTACCTGGCAGCAACAAATCACAATCCTTCTCATCCACTGGGCTCCCCCTTTAAGAGCTTAACTGGCTTTAAAACCAGCCTCACAATTTATGCCTCTCGGTCTTTCTTACCATCAAAGCCAAGTCACTGAGAGCCACCCACAGCTGTTTCTCCTGAATGTGGCTATTCTGGGAACAGGTAGGCTTTTCCTCTTGCACAACCCACCCAAAGAGCACTTCATTCATCTGCTATGCTGGGGGAACACTGTGGCAGTTATAAGGCACATGACACTGAAGTAAGTGAATTCCATTTGGGGACAGAGACACCTAATGCTTTCCACTTTCACTATAATTGGAGAAGAAAACATTCTTAGCCAGGAGGAGGGGGAGAGGGAGGAGGAGGAGAGGGAGAGGTGGAAGCGGGGAGGGCAGAGAAGAGCTACAGAGGTCATTTTCCTGAAGAGAGACACCCTGGAGGGAAGAGGAAGGCAGCAATAAGCAAACTCTATTATCAGATATTTATTAAGTATGTAGAGCATCCAAGTACCTGATACACAATGATGAATGGTGAATAACATACCCGAGGCCTTATCCACAAGGAATACAATCCCCATGTTTTATGCATATGTCTTGAAAGTTTTAATATCTAACTAGATTGCTAACTATGGACAAATATCTGGTCACTGTAAAGAAATACAGCAAAACCCTGGATGGTGAGTAACTTGTTCTGCGAGTGTTCTGGAAGAGGAACAAACATTTCTCATGAATTTTAACTTGATCAATGAGTCATGTCTTGCAATATAGGTAGTACGTGATGCCAAACGTCACAAGATCACAATGAAGCCAATGGTTCTTGAAATTCACTTTGATATACGAATGCTTTGGATTACGAGCCTGTTCCTGGAATGAATTACGCTCTCACACCATGGCTTTGCCATGCACCGTAAAGAAGTAGCCTCTTCCTCTTCATCACAGTGGCTACTGTCTTTCTAGGACTCTTCTTGAGCCTAGCTCTGAACTAAAAACCTTGGACCAATTTAAGCGTGTACCAGCAAATCAGATATTTATAATTGGTGTGACTTCACTGGTGAGAAGACTGATGTTCAGGATGTTTCATCCATTCCTTTTTTTTGCTTTTTCTTTTTCTTCCACTGATATTGTCAGCTGTGTGTCAGACACTGTTCTGGGGTCTTGCTCTGGAGGTTGGAGGGGCTCCAAATTCTCTCAGGCACTAAGCTGTGCCTTTCCTCTTCAATTGCCTCCCCACTTCTACCATTCCATGCTAGAGGCTTAGGTGTAGGTAGGCTGGGCCATTATTACGGGGTCTGGAAGGAGGTTAAATTTTGGGAATCATCATTCGACATAAGGCAGTTTCTACTGTGGCAAGTTCAAATGCGTGTTGGGTTCCCATTTGAGGAAGAGAACTTCCGTTGGAGTCCTTTGGTCCATTGCTTTGTGTCCGAGCCTGTGCCTTGCTCTGAGGAAACTGATACGTTATTCTGATAAGCCACCTGATGTTCTGGTGGTGTTTAAATGGAGGTGCCATCTGGCTCTTGTCAATCCTCATATGGACTTGGTTGCTGCACTTACTTCCCGTCCCATATTAGGAAGCCATCTACCTCACATCCCCCTCAGATGGCCTACTCACAGCTCAGGGTCATGTGTATGATCACTGAGATCTCCAGTCACATGCCACGTAGACATAAACCTAGGTGTCATCCTTGGCCCCCAACTCCCCTTTACCCCCATATGCATTCCACCAAAAATCATTGTTTAGTCCATCATCAAAATAGCCTGGTCTCTTATCTCCTGGCGGAAGTTGCTGTCATCTCTTCCTGGCTCCTGAGTAGAAAGTTCTACTGTGAATTACCTGAAGTTAGAGTGACCTAGGGAGTTCTGATAGCTTTCCTCTTTCTCCTCACACCGCCATGCTCAGACCTTTTGTCTATCTCTCTGTCCTTCCTTTCTTCCTTCCTTCCTTCCTTCCTTCTTTCTCTTTCTTTCTTTCTTTCTTTCTTTCTTTCTTTCTTTCTTTCTTTCTTTCTTTCTTTCTTTCTTTCTTTCTTTCTTTCTTTCTTTCTTTCTTTCCTTCTTTCCTTCCTTCCTTCCTTCCTTCCTTCCTTCCTTCCTTCCTTCCTTCCTTCCTTCTTTNTTCTTTCTTTCTTCTTTCTTTCCTTCCTTCCTTCCTTCCTTCCTTCCTTCCTTCCTTCCTTCCTTCCTTCCTTCCTTCCTTCCTTTCTTTCTTTCTTTCTTTCTTTCTTTCTTTCTTTCTTTCTTTCTTTCTTTCTTTCTTGACAGAGAGACAGAGTGCAAGCTGGGGAGGGGTAGAGAGAGAGAGAGAGTCTGAAGCAAGTTCCAGGCTCCCAGCTGTCAGCACAGAGCCTGACGCCGGGCTGTAACCCATGAACCTCAAGATCATGACCTGAGCCGAAGTGCACCATTTAACCAACTGAGCCACCCAGAAGCCCTACTCTGTTCTTAGAAAACAACAAAACTCTTTAACTTTTTTTGTTGATGTTGCTCTTTTATTTTATCAACAGAGAACTTTAGAATACTTGTAAATGTATAAAGAAGTTGTAAACACAGTACAGAGAATTCCCATAACTTCACCCTGCTTCCCTTAATGCTGACACTTCACATTACTATGGTGTCTTTGTCACAGTTAACAAATTAGCATTGGTGCATTAATATTAACTAAACTTCAGACTTTATTAGGGTTTTACGGGTTTTTGCACTAATGTCATTTTCCTGTTTTAACACCCAGTGCAGGATACCACTCTGCAGTTAGCTTAATTCGAGTTTTGATAAAAACTATAGAATTTAATGTCCAATCTTGGGAGTTTTTGAGAAAGGAGATACAGTGGGAAGTAGGTGTAGCATGGTATTGTCTCAGGCCACCCTCTCTAGAATGACCAGGCAGTGATGCTCTCCCTATCTTCAACCTCATGTCACATCCTCAAGGCCCTCATACTCAGTGCTCAAGAAATGCCAGCCTTCTGGGGTGCTTGGGTGGCTCAGTCGGTTAAGTGTCGGACTTTGGCTCAGGTCATGATCTCATGACTCATGGGTTCGAGCCCCACATCGGGCTCTGTGCTGACAGCTCAGAGACTAGAGCCTGCTTCGAGTTCTGTGTCTCCCTCTCTCTCTGCCCCTCCCCTGCATATGATGTCTCTCTCTCTCTCAAAAATAAACACAAAAAAGTAATAAAAAATAAAAAAAATAAATGCCAGACTTCTTTCACTTCTGCTACTCATCTTCCCTTTCTTGTATGTTCTTCCTGTACATCCTTACCTAGTCATTAGCCACGAACCTTCTCTGACCTCCAGCACTAGGTCGAATCCCCATTCTCACATTTTCATAGCACCACATGCTTTTCTTTTCTAGCTTACCAATCACAATTCTTATTTTGGTGAGATTATTTGATTGCTATCTATCCTCTTTATTAGAACGCTCTCTGAGGGCAGGGGCAATATTATACTTTGCCTTCCATTGTCTCCTCCACTCTGAGAACACAGAGGGGGTATTGAGAGCTCTGTGTTGAATAACTGAATGAATAAACCTCTTTGATATTATAGTACCATTCAGCACGTGGCATGCTCCCTGAAGAGCACTCTCCACCTGCCTAGCAGGCGTCTATCCTTCTGAGGCCTTTCTCTAAGCACTTGCTTCACTGCTGGTCAGGTCTGAAAATCCAGCTTTGTCCATAGTAGGCACTGGACCCATAGTTGTTTAGTGAATGAGTATCTATCTTCATACACCTGTCTTTGCACCCCATACTAGTCCTGACTCTTTCAGTTCTAAGCAACAAACCCCTATATACTCACCAAAAATAATACAAAAGGAGGAAACGGTGTCACATACATATGAGAAGTATAAAGGCTGCCTAGTTTGCATTCTGGCCTTGAATAACTGCATGAGTAAACCACATTCTGGCCTTGATTCCAGGACTTAGATGAGGCCACCAGGATGCTCTCTCTCCATCTTTCTCTACTCTGCTTGTCTTTGTGTTTACTCCATTCTCAGACAGGTTTTTGTTACATAGTGAAAATGACCGGTGGCCATTTCTCACTTACAAGGTCCTTAAGAGTCAAAACTCAGAAGATGAACAACTTTCATCCTATTGATATCAGTATCCATTCCCCACAGAAGATTCTGATTTGGCCTTGCTTGGGTAATAAGCCCACCCACGGATCAACCTGTGTAGCTGAAGACATGAGTTATCTAAGGAGCCACTGGGAGTGACATATTCACTCTTCTGAAGGAGAGACCAAGCCATGTGATTCATTGTTCTGGGTGGGAATGAGTGGGAAGAAGTAGAGCTGTTCTTTTTCATCTGTGGCTTCCAAAAGTTTCACATTATGTATATATAATTAATTTTTAAAAATTTAATATATTTATTTTATTTTAAGAGACAGAGAGCGAGCGGGGGAAGGGCAGAGAGAGAGGGAGACACAGGATCTGAAGCAGGGTCCAGGCTCTGAGCTGTCAGCACAGAGCCCAATGCGGGGCTCACAGAGCCCGATGCGGGGCTCGAACCCACAGACTGTGAGATCATGACCTGAGCCGAAGTCGGACACTTAACTGACTGAGCCACCCAGATGCCCCTATAATTAATTTTTTAATGTTTATTTATTTTTGAGAGAGACAGAGAAGGGTAGAGGGGGTGCCTGGGTGGCTCAGTTGGTTGAGCATCCAATTTCGGCTCAGGTCATGATCTTGTGGCTTGTGGGTTTGAGCCCCACATCAGGCTCTGTGCTGACAGCTCAGAGTCTGGAGCCTGTTTCAAATTCTGTGTCTCCCTCTATCTCTGCCCCTCCCCTACTCATGCTCTGTCTCTCTCTGTTTCAAAAATAAACTATAAAAACGAGAGAGAAAGAGACTGAGAGAGAGAGAGAGAGAGAGAGAGTGAGGGCAGAGCAGAGAGAGAAGGAGACACAGAATCTGAAGCAGTCTCCAGGTTCTGGGCTGTCAGCGTTGAACCCAATGGGGGGCTCTAACTCATGAACTGTGAGATCATGACCCAGCTGAAATCGGACACTTAACCAACAGACCCACCCAGGTGCCCCATAAAAAATGCATTTTTAACCTTCAATGTTATTTATTTTTACTAATGTAAAAAAGTTTTAATAGTAGTGATTTTTGAAAGAATAGAAGAATGAAAGATAATGTTAATTTACACACAGAAATAAACACGAGTGTGGGGCACCTGGGTGGCTCATTCGGTTAAGCCTCTGACTTTTGGTTTTGGCTCGGGTCATGATCTCATGGTTGTGGGTTCAGGCTCTGCATCAGGCTCTGCGCTGACAGTGTGGAGCCTGCTTGGGATTCTCTCTCTCCCTCTCTCTCTGTTGCTCCCCCATTCACTCTCTCTCTCTCAAAAATAAATATGTAAACTTCAAAAAATTTTAAAATAAGAAATAAACAACAGTGTTTTTCTATGCAAAGTGCTGATTAGCATCTTTATGGAAAGAAATCATTGAAGTAGGGTGCACTAATGGTTTATCTAGAAAGTACCAGCCAGGTCAGCTCTCCCTGGGTAACTTTCAAACTATCAACTTTGAATTTAGCAATTGCTGGTGTTTGGGCTCAGTGCCCCATATTTTATCAGCTATGTTTTCTGGCAGTCAAAGAAAAAATTAAAGTGCTCCTGTTTCTTACATCCCTTTTTACTCTTTTTTTTTTTTTAAATGTTTTATTTATTTCTAGGAGAGAGAGAGACAGCATGAGCAGGGGAGGGTCAGAGAGAGAGGGAGTCACAGACTGAAACAGGCTCCAGGCTCTGAGCTGGCAGTCAGCACAGAGCCCGACGCGGGGCTCGAACCCACGAACCACGAGATCATGACCTGAGCGAAAGTCGGACGCTTAACCGACTAAGCCACCCAGGCGCCCCTCTTACATCCCTTTTTAATCAATTTATTTTCAGAATGTCATTTGAAAGGAAATTTTGAAAGGAATAATCTACTAGGTGAGACAGTTTTCTGTTTTCTAGGCATAGACTAGCATGTTATGATTAATTGAATATTATGGTTAATGTAGAGTTAAAAATACCAGTTATACATTCTCATTCATTCTCTTTATAGAAATAAGGCCTGAAATGATTGAATCATTATTAGGTGATTAGGAGGCTTACACATGTGTATATCCTTTATTCTGAGCACCAAAGTCAGGCAGCTGTGAAAGCCTTTTGGATTTTCTGATTGTTTTGATCAGGGGTTGGCAAGTAGTTTCTGTAAAGGGCCAGATAGTAAATATTTTAGGCTTTGCAGCTCATATGATCTCTATCTTACCTACTCCAAAGGGCGTAAAAAACTGCCACAGACAATAAGTAAATACATGAAAGTGGCTGTGTTCTAATAAAACTCTGTTTGCAAAAACAGGAAGCAGATGTGTTGGCCCATGGGCTATAGTTTGCAGAACACTGGTTTCGATTCAGCAAGAACAGAACTTATGGTTGATATTTTGTGGTCATGGTCAAATGTTGTTTTTTAATTGTTTGCTGTTTACCCGGAGAGCGTGGTTTAAGCAGAGAGCCCTGGAGGAAGAAATAAGCTCAAGGGGTCCTGGGTGTATATTTTGACTCTAGCCCAAATATTTCATCTCTCCAAAACCCAAATTTCTAACCTATAAAGTAGAGCTAGCAGTAGCTATTCTACCAGTCTTAAAGAGCTTTTTTGAAAATCAAATAAGGTAATATCCAGGGAAGGGAACTGAAACATAAAGGTTTCTCATCACCCTACGGTGATATCATTTTACCCTGGTGGTATTGCACTTGTCAAAATATTTGAATAGAAGAGAAGCGGATGTATGAAAACATTCATAATGTGCATATCAAATAGGGACCCCATAAGAAACAGATGGACACTTACATTAAGAGAATTTTTGTAGGGTTTTATGAAGGGACTGTTTAGAAAGATATGGGCCAAATGGGAAGGAACTTACAAGGGATTATGTAGTGTTCAGGAATGAGCCACCTCAGAGCTTTGCTTGCCTGAGATTGAGGAGGGAAGAATGACAGAGGGCTTCCATGGGACTAGTCATGTCCGCTGGGCAAGCAATACAACTAAGAAGACCCTGGGGAGCAAATATCCTCCCTCACTTTGCTTCCCTTTTATCTCCTGTGGATGCCTCCAAATGGTAGAACTCAACCAGAAGCCATTCCAGGCAAGTCAGAAACTCAGGGCAGGGCAGAATGACAGTTCAGAGAGGATACAGAGACATAAGAGGAGCAATCCAAGATGACATGGGTACCTTCTCGGCAAGCCTACACACAGCTTATAGATGACATTCTGAATGCGGCATTTCCCCCGTTTTTCTCTGCTTAGATGTTTACTCATTGTATAGTATTATTAGCAATGAAACCCATTTTTAAAATTATACGTATTCAAGAGAAGACTTGCTTGTACAAATTAGAATACTCCGAAACTAAATACAATTGGTGAGATTTTTTTTTTTTAAAGCCTGTAGAGAAATTGAAACTTTTGTGCAAAAAGGAAACTGGGTGAAATATTTCCTAGTACTTGTCCTAATTTACCTTTTTATTGCATTGGTACTCTCTATCACTACATATAATTATATTCACACTGTAGCGAGTGGGAAAATCTCATAAAAGTTTCAGTGGGTTTTGTAAATGCTTGTGCTAGCTGTGCAAGCCTCCTCCCCTCCTAGTAACTCTTTTAGTTACTAATTAAAAAAAAATCAGCTAAAAATTTAATCAGTGTACATGTTTACATCATTTTATCATATTTATCAAATGAGCCCAAACTAAAGAAATTACAATTTTCAATTAGCTTTTATTTATTATTTATTTATTTTTAAATGTTTATTTATTTATTTTGAAAAAGAATGAGAGAGAAAGAGAGAGAGCGACAGAGTGAGCCGGGTGGAGCAGAGAATATCGAGTGGGCTTGGCACTGTTAGCACAGAGCCCCGTGCAGAGCTCAATTCCCTGAACCGGAGATCATGACCTGAGCAGAGATCAAGAGTCAGACACATAACCAACTGACCCAGCCAGATACTCCTCAATTGGTTTTTAAAAATAAACTCAAATTTTAAGAGAAAAAAGCTATTTTTAAGAAGTCTATATTAAAAATTGGTTTTGGAAACCCTGGCAATTTCCATACCATTGCCCAGGGTGGGCCTCTGCCCATCTCTGTCTGTTATGCTAATTTTTGTTGTTGTTTTTGTTTAGAGTCAGACAGGGCATGTGTGAGTGGGGGAGAGGCAGAGAGAGAGGGAGAAAGAGAGTCCTAAGCAGGCTCCACACTCAGCACAGAGTACAGTGGGGCACTCCATCTCATGACGAGGAGATCATGACCTGAGAGGAAATCAAAGGTCCAATACCCAACCAACCGAGCCACCCAGGCACCTCTGTCTGCTAGGCCTTTAAGTCTGTGCTGGAGTCCAGAATAGGAGGGGGAGGGAAAACTGTCAGTTTGGAGGTTCCTTCAAACCCAGAGGTAGCACAAAGGCCAAGGATGGGAACAGTGTGCTGGACATTGTGGGGTCCTGATTAACCAGAACACGATTAATCATGATTGACTATATGTGACCAAGGGAGGAGAGAGGGCTATTACATTTCCACAAAAAGAGACAGAAACAAAAATAGTATCTTCCTAGCCAATTCTTAATTGTCAGAACATTTGATTAACCCAGACTACATTCCCTGAACATTTTGATTACAGATGATCCCTTCCTTGCAAATATGCCTTCCCTTTCTTCTTAACTTATTAGAGTGAGCTCCAGTTCTGCCATTTAGAAAGTATTTCCCTGACCATTCTGATATAAGTAAGATTGTTATATACATACAGGTCTGAGTACATAGTATAGGTTGATCTCTCTAGATCTTGTTTTAAATGGTAATCATTCTTAGTTATTTGCTTAATTTTTTGTTTTTTTGGTCTGTCTCCCCCACTTGACTGTAAATCTGTGACTTATGGTCCATTGTGTCTCTTATATTTAGCTCAGTGCATGACAGAGTGGACGTTCAATAGATATGCTCTTGAAAGACGGATATTTTGTCTACAGGTAAAAGGCCAATCAGCATGGCAGTCTACTGAACACACATTAGGCTAGAGCAATTGTTAGACTTTACCAAAGTCTGTGTTAGTAGAGTCTGGGAAGACGTTGGGCTTTCTATATTACCACCTTGCTTTCTCATTATCACAGACAATGGAGGGTGCTGTTAAATGTGGCTTGTGGAAAGAATGCATATGTCACGTCTTAAAATATGCAGTGCCACACATCATGAGGATTGACACACAGACAAAATATATGCAAATGAATCACGGATCAAAGATAAACTTGTTAGGAAAGCAGACTTTCCATGACACCGATCTATACGTTTCTGAGGTTTTCACTGCATTATTCATTTATAGAAAGTGTTTGTGGGTCTTGGCGTTTACTTTTAAGAAAAGTGTATAATAGATAGACTTTGGCAAAGACTTTTCAAACATACTCTTTCCGAAGGGCATGATTTAGAACATTTTGGGATAAGACAATATGACATACATTATTTAAACAGGTTTTGGAATCAAACTCCTAGGTTTCAAATTCAGGTGTTTTGTGTTATATAATCTCCCTAACTTTGTTTCATTAAGAGTAAAATTGGAAGGAAAATATGATAAAAACACTTATCCAATCTGTGTGTGTGTGTGTGTGTGTGTGTGTGTGTGTGTGTTTTTGGGGGGGGTGAAAAAAACAGAAAATCTTGGTAAAAGTGCTCAGTACTGTGTTTGGCACATTATTTACTATCAATTAATACACCTTTACTTGGGTTTAGTTACTTGAAATGGTTTTCTGCAGCTTGCTATAAACCCATCTATTTGTATGAACATATTTCCCTACCATTCATATCTCTTTTCTTTTTCCTTCTGTAGTTCATTCCAAAGTACAACCATTACTTGGCTCTTTTGGGAGAAGGCAGGCCACTGTCTCAGAAAAGTTGAAGACAAAACATGTGGCTTCAGGACATACGTGGGCTGGTGGTGGGGTGTGGGTGAGTGAACCATGAGTGATCTCATTCAACGAAGTCATGGCCTTCTTTTAGGTTAATTGCCATCTTAGGAAGTACAGACGGCAGTGCCCAGCAGGGATTGTATGTTTGGCTGATGGATGGCATTCTTCAGCCATTCCTGTAACCATCCTCTTTGTTCTGTGAGTTTAGGGCCTCTCATGAAACAGGGGCAGTCTTTTTCTCCACTTTCTTCATTCTGAGTTACCCATGTATTCTTTGTACAAAAGAGTGTTAGTGGATATGACTCTTGCAGAGACTTAAAAGAGCTCTTATACATCTCTGCTTCTCCTCTTATTCATCTACCTACCCGGGAGAACATGTCCAGATGGATATGAGACACATGATGTAGTCTCCCCAGCTAAAGCCATCCTAGATAGGCTAACTAATGACTGGCTGACCCCCAGACATGTCAGTGGGTCCAACTGAGAACAGAAGAATATGCAGGCTTCACTCACCTGAAGATTCTCAAGCCAAATAAATATTCATTGTTTTAAGCCAAGGAGAGTTGGGATAGTTTGTTACTCAGCATCATTGTGGACATGTATAACTGTTACTGAAAATGAGATAAATAGGCTCCTGGAATCCTATGTAGAATTTTTCCAATGGATACTTGATTCTATCATGTCATATCTAAATGGCTGTTTGTTAGTTAGGCAGAGCCTGTCTCATTCTTTTCCCCTTCTGTAGCTCAAACATTACACTTCTCTCAAAATTGTATTTGCATTTTTTGAATATAGTATATTACCTCAGTCATGGGGCTCAGATTGTGCTGTATGGAAAGATTTCTTCTATTTCCCATGAATTAAATTTCCATTTGTCTCTTGGTTTTAATTTTAAGGAGTATTTCCTTTGGAAGACCTACTTAGGCTCATTAAAAGGTTAGGTGACTTTCCTCTGAGTGTCCACAGCGCTCTGTGGTTCCACTTTTCTGGTACTTACCATATGTTGGTGTCAGTGCCTGTTTCCTGGCTTTGTCCCCTGGTATCTATGTTCTTAGAAGGCAAAAAAACATGTGCTTTGTCTTTTGTGAACTATTATATCCTCAGGACAAAGATAAATGAAATTGATAGAAAAGAGAATGTTAGGTTCGTCTGCAACTTGGCAATGTTCAAACTGCATAGAGTAGTCTTCCGCTCTGTAGATCCCCTGTACAGATTTCATATAAAGATCAAACACCATCTAGAGTGCTAAAATAAATTGGAAATTTTGGTTAATAAGTAAGTCACCTTAAAAGAGGCAATCAGGCGGGAGGGTGGCCTGGGTGGCTCAGTCGGTTGAGCAGCCGACTTCGGCTCAGGCCCGCATAGGGCTCTGTGCTGACAGCTAGCTCAGAGCCTGGAGCCTACTTCAGATTCTGTGTCTCCCTCTCTCTCTGACCCTCCCCTGCTCATGCTGTCTCTCTCTCTCTCTCTCTCTCTCAGAAATAAATAAAAACATTTAAAAAAAAAAAAGAGGCAATCAGAATAACATCTTCAAGCTAGTCGCATGGACTGGGCTTCAATTTCTCCAAGTTAAATAAGATGAAAAAGAAAGACCCTGTTTAGAATGTCCTTTACAAACAGCCACTTGCAAATCTGGGATACTATTTTAGGCATTGAATGTACAGATTCAAAAGCAAAAAAAAAACAAAATGAGGGACATAATCTTCTTTGCATAAAGTTTTGTCTCTATATCACCAGGAGAACTCATGAGTCACAGAGTTAGAAAGGCATCATCTTACAGCCATAGGATTTTAGAGAGGGAGAAAATCATTAGTATCATCTAACCCTGGGTGTTTTAGAAACTAGTGGAGCACATGTTTGATGCCTTATGTCTACTCTGAACCTGCTTCTGCTACAACAATTAGAATTCAGCCCCTCCAGGCCTTTCCTTCGGACCCCTTACCCTTCTGTTTTCTTGAGAATTTAGACCATGGAAATTTGAATTTTTGACCCAACCGTTGAGTTTTCCCTTTCTCATGTTCTAAATAAAGAAAGTAATTCCCTGATGTGGTGATTGCCTGAGTTAACCCAAATGGTAATGAGAAAGGTAAAATCCAGATCTAGAAACTTGTGGCTTATTCAGTATTTTTTTCACTATGATGCACTCTCTTTGACCCCTTTCCTCACACATTCCATTGGGCTGTGCCGAATCTGCATGGCTGGAATGAATACAAGTTGAAGGGGAAGTTAAATCCATCTAAACGTTAAAATGTAGGGGAGATTTAACATCCTTATGTCCTTTGGAATGCTATGGTGTGTTCACGGTTCATGTAGCCAGCAAACGAAAGGTCGGGGTTTAGCTGGTATTCAGCATAAAGTGTGTCGTAACATTGACAGGCTATATTTATACAGTGGTGCTGAAAGATTAAAATAAATATATACCAATGTTGATCCTAACAAATGTACAGCTGATACAGTTAACATCAGTTTTTGAGTTTGTAATTGTTTACCCATATGTTGCAAATGGTAGTTTTTCCAAGATATAATAATTTGGCATTTCATTCTGCAGATTTTTTCTGGAGGAGGAGAATATGATATCTTTAATATCAGGAGGCCTCGATTTCTAGACAATATTAGTGAGGGGGAAAATTAGGGCCTGGCTTTCAATCAACCAGTTTTATGAGAATTCCATGTCTCCCTAAGTTTTTCTAGGCAGCAATTTTTACTCCTCCAAGTGCTAAAGGAATAAATACCACACGTTCTCTCATTTCTCACAAGGGAGCATGCCGTAGATCTATGGTCTTTGGATCTTCAGGATAATATATTATTTGTACTCCGGATCTGTGCCCCCATTTCTCTTGTCCCTTGTGCCCCGGGGGCCCCAAACTATGACCAAAAAATAGGTTCAATCCTTATTCCACTTTCTGCTCGCATCTCCAAAGCTGATGACATTGTTCCTACATTTCTCTTGAGGATAATAACACCCAAGAGAGAATGTTATCTCTTTCAAGATGATAGTTCTTTTGGTTCATCTGGTATGAATCTCTCAGCACTAAAAAGCTTGCCTTGTTATATCCACTGTAGAGCTCTTTCCGATGAGGTCGTTGACGAAGGAGCACATCTGGTAGCTATTCAGCACAGTCCCACTGGACCCCGCTCCCCACGACACACACTCAAGTGTCTCACAGCCGGGCACTTGTCCTCAGCCTCTCCATGTCCCTGCCCCTCTAGGGGACACTCCTGAAGAGCTGGCAGCTTTCAGCTTTCTTCCTTTGCATTGAGTCTTCAACCTAATGATCCAGGGAGCATTCCTTTCAGAGCAGCCTAGCGTATTTCATGCATGCTGTACCTCCGGTAACTTTACTGACCTCTAAGACCCTACTGACTCCTGAGACCCTACTCTAGTGTTTTATATCGGTGATTTTTTTGCCCCCAGGTGAGTGTCTGCAGTGACTTTGTAATAATGTGCTGGAGATAATGTTGAAATTGGATAGAAATGTGTGGGAGGGCTATGCAGGTCATTAGAGAGGGGGTATGCTCTTTCACAGGCTCCTTATCTCTAGACTTACCAAGCAATTTAACATTACCATCTAGGAAACTATATATATTATATATTATAAAGATATACTATATTATAATATAATATATAAAAATAACATATTATATTATAAAGATATGCTATAAAGAGATTAACAATCTGTTCCTAGACTACTTTTTCAACCTAATATCACAGGTTTTTTTTCTTTTCTCCTTTCCAATTCTCTATCTATATGTTATTATTCTCTATATTCAGTTGCAGGAGGTGTTTTGTTTGCCTTTAGTCCTGGTATTCCCAATCTAAAATGCCTTTCCTAGATTTTTCACTTATTAAAATATGTTTAAATGACAGGGTTCAGCATATGTCCCGAGAGCAAATACTCCCTTATGTGTCAGTCAGAAATCATGGTGTCCTCCCCTGTACACCCACCGCATGTTACTTACATTGCTGGGAGTTTGTTTATCCCATCATGTACTATTATTTGTGTTGGGTACATATGTATATTTATAATATACACTGTAATTTATACACACACACAAACATACATATCTTTAACATTTAACATTGTATATTTATATTATATATCTCTATGATATTATCATGGATTCACACAAGTCCTTAAAATAGGAGACTCTCAAAAAGTATTAAATAAATAGGTATGTTGTGGCAAGTCATTGAACAAATTATTTTATTTCAAGTCAACTTGATTGGATTATTTATTTTAATGCTTATTTATTTTTGAGAAAGAGAGAGAGCAGAGGAGGGGCAGAGAAAAAGGGAGACAGAATCCAAAGCAGGGTCTGTGCTATCAGCACAGAACCCAACACGGGGTTCAGACTCATGAACCACAAGATCATGACCTGAGCTGAAATCAAGAGTTGGACACTTAACTGACTGAGCCACTCACATGTTCCTAATTGGATTTTAATGAACAGAGATTAAAATGGGTAGAGATGACTATTCTGTTAATAGCCCATTGTTGACCATGATTCTCACGAAAGTAACCTATGTCTTCTGGAAGTTTATATTCATTCTGAATTTCCTAAGAACAGTTTTAACCAAGTACTCAATTCTGGACCCATGTACTTCATACATAGAAAAATAGAAAATAGTATAGACTGTTGGTGATAAAGCTCTAAGATAAATTCATGAGTATCCATAGGAAGCTTTTCTTTTCCCCCTTATAAATCTGCTGTCTCAAGGTGACTAAATATTTATGCAAACATTTCTGTCATGGAGCACCAGAGTAGGGGAAATACAAGTGGATTACTGAACAGAAATGAAAATATTGTATTCCATCAAGAACTATGGCTTCTCTCTTTAGTAATAGAAAAACAGTGAAGACATATATACATGAGTTTTAAAAAAAGAGATCAGGAAGATGTTACAAATGGGTATAATTTTTGTGCAAATTAGGCAGAAAGAACATCTTTAGTAGCCCCTTGATTTTCAAGTGCTGAACACATCACCATAGATACTATGAAGCCCAAGAGAGCATTATCATCAGTGAGGTTGCAGGTTCCTCCAGCTACCTGGAACCTTCTTGAGTTTTCTGTGTCCTCTGTCAGTTGCTCCAGAGAACAGAGGACAAGACAGAGAAAGGTCTTTGACTGAGTGAAGTAATGGAGAAATCACTTATGACGACCATCTACTGAACTGCCTTCATCATCATCTGAGCTACAAAGAGACTAGAGTACAGGACAATAATAGATCATGGAATGCAGGTGGATTTAGGCAAATGGATTTTTGGTTTGTGAAAAAATAATTAATATATATTTAAAGTTTATTTTTAGAGAGAGAAAGCGTAACAGGGGAGTGACGGGGGGCTTGGGGGACAGAAGATCCAAAGCAAGCTCTATGCTGAGAGCAGAAAGCCTGACGCGGGGCTCAAAAGCACAAGCCATGAGATCATGACCTGAGCTGAAGTCAGATGCTCAACTGACTGAGTGCCCCCAAAGTATTTTTTTATAGGCAATGTTAGAGTTGAGAAATTTATTTATGTGGTAAAGTTTAGGATCTGTCAGTTATTTTAAACTATTAGAGTCTCAGTTTCCTAATCAACAACATGGGATAATAAAACTACTTGCAGAGCTGCTCTGACAACTATGATGAAATATCAAGTGCTGAGCCTTACACTTCAGGCATAAAGCATGTTCAGCCCATGCTAGTTCTCCTAATGATAATAACATTTACTCACATACTATTGTAAGTGCTTTTGAAGACTTCACACAACTCAGTTCTTTTCAGCCTCTTACCAAACCCCATGAGATCCTCAAAATGCTAAGTATAACATAAGTATAGTGTAAGCTTTGCCTGCTGATTGCTGAAGTGCTATGTGTAAAATATCTTTGTGTAATTTCATGCTCAAAGATTAACTCAGAGAAATTCTTCTACAAATGTGGTTGTAGCATATTATGTTCATTATTAGAAATATTGTTATAGCCTAATAATTCCTTTACAACTGCTTTACAGTTATAAAAACTATTACATACCTATCTCATTTGATCTTCAGAATAGTTCTATTAAATAGAAAAAGTAGTTATTATGATCACTCTTTACATTTAAAGGCACTGAAACTCAGAGATGAAGCAGCCTCCTTTTTCATCACATACTGGACATGAAGAGGTGGTCTCTGAATTCTAGTGATATTTCAAGTCTCATATTGGTCAGAATCATAGCATCTCACACCATTCACTCAATAACTAGTTTGTCATACAAGATTTATTAACTGTCTATCACTCCCTAGGGCCTACGAAAGTGCAGTGGGGGTATTCAGGGATTCCTTTCCATGGGAACTCACTGGATGGGACACCCAATCTTATCAGAGAAGGACAGAGACTTCCCTGCTTCCGAGATTCTTATTCATTTCCCAGACTCACAACAAAACCACATCCTTGTTAGGTATGGCCATGGGCACATCTTTTAGCTGATGGAACGTGAACAGAATTGTCATTCAATTCCCTTTTGCTGTCCACTGTCTCAGTTCAGATGGCCATGGAGAATGTTGAAGCGACAGAATGGAAGAAATCTCTGTCCCTGAACCACCATAGGAAGAAACTGACCAGGAATACTTCAGATAGGAAGAGAAACTTACCTAAGTGAAAATTAAGCTTCCCTTTGTTTGAACCATTATACATTTTGAAACTTAGGTGTATGAGAGAGTCTTCCTTTTCCAAAGTTCAGGTATTATGAGAAAAGACTTCTTGAAGCAAGTGATTATGACTCAAAAATCTAGGAATTAAAAGGGTGCCTGGGTGGCTCAGTCGGTTAAGCGTTTGACTTCGGCTCAGGTCACGATCTCATGGTTGGGGAGTTCGAGCTTCACGATGGGCTCTGTGCTGACAGCTCAGAGTCTGGATCCTGCTGCAGATTCTGGGTCTCCCTCTCTCTACCCCTCCCCCACTCACTCTCTCTCTCTCTCTCTCTCTCTCAAAAATAAACATTAAAAAATAAAAAAAATAAAATCTAGGAATTACATAGGCCAAGCAGATGGGGAAGAATAGAGAAACACACAAAAATGCAGCAGATGTAAGAGCCTAGAGGCCAGGAGATTGTGATGTGTGTTCAGCCTTGTTCAAAGTGCATCAGCTCCAGTATCATCAGTTTCTTAGAAATGCGGAACCTTAGGCCCCCATGGAGACATATTGAACCAGGATTTGCATTTTAAGAAGAGCCTCAGGCAATGCATGTGACATTGACAATTGAGAAGACTTTAGGATAGATGGCCCACTATGGACGTGGTGTGGGCTAGGGAGGCAATAATCCCTAGAAAGAAGTAACAGCCAGATTTCCAGGCTCTTGCAAGTGGTTCCTATAAGAAAATAAAAGGAGTGTCTTACTCATCTAGGACAGCTGTAGTAAAATAGCAGAGACAGGTGGCTTACCCAACAGAGATTTATTTTCTCAGTTCTGGAGGTTGGAATTCTACAATCGGGATGTCAGTTAGTCAGGTTCTGGGCAGACCCTCTTGCTGGTTTGCAGATGGCCGGCCACCATCTCCCGGTGTCCTTTCAAGGCGGAAAGAGAGAGAGCTCTGGTTTCTTCCTCTCCTTATAAGGACACGAATGCCATCACGAGGGCTCCAATTTCATGTCCCCATCTAAATCTGATTCCCTTGAAAAAGCCCTACTTCCAAATACCATTCCATTGGGGATTAGGGTTTCAACATATGAGTTTTGGGGGGACAAAAACATTCAGTCCATAACAAGGAGTTAACGTTGCCTTAAAAATTAAGTTCATGAAACTCTTGTTACATAGCTGGCACTGTGAGGGGCATAGAAAGTAAGAAACATGATTCCAAATGCTGCAGAAACAATGTCCATGGCTGTGTGCTGCTAATTGAGCCGGGAGTCACCCTATGTCTGTCTGACTTGAAAGCCCGAATCCTTTCTCTTTATCCTCACTGACTCCACTATGAGAAACCTGGCTGAGAGACGGACACTGAATTGAAGGACGATTTAGGATTGTGGACAGTAGGCCTTGGTTAACATTATAGGGTCTTGAGTAAAAAACAACTACATTGGAAGCGATGGTTCAGAAATTTGAATAGGAGAGATGTATCACTTACCCCTCAGACACTTAATGAGCACCTACTGTGTATTGCACATGTTTCATTTCCAGCCAAGTCCTATGCTCATCTTTCGTAATCATTTATTTAATGCTTATTTACTTATTTTGAGAGAGAGAATCCCAAGCAAGCTCTATGCTGTTGAGCAGAGCTCGATGTGGGGCTTGAACCCATGAACTGTGAATTGATGAACTGAGCAGAAGTCAGATGCTTAAATGAATGAACCACCCAGGCACCCCTTGAATTGTAATCTCATCTTGGAGATATATATGTTTGCCATCTAGAATATGTACAACAGATGAGGCTACATGACAGTTATAATGAAGAGGGAGACTTTAGAACGTGTTTGTTTCCCCTATCCCTTCTAGTCATGCATTAAGTAAATTAAATGATTTTCCCAGGGGAATTTCTGCAGAGCCTGGCCGTCATTAGACGGGATGTCAGGGTTCTTTATCCTTAGCTGGAAATTTCAGAAAAGGTCCAATGAAACACTATTTGTACAAATGAAGTGAAGGGTTTCATGGACACATACATTTGGGAGATTCTGGGTTATACAATGTATAATAGGTTCCTTTGGAGCAGACCTTCTCAGCACCTTAATTTAATCCACCAAGCAGCTCTGTGAGTCTCCCAGAGGGCAGCACACAATTTTAAGAATTTTTCAAATTAATTTGTGACTGGGAATCAGTGGTTCACAGGACACACTTGGGCTCCATTGCACCAGACTGAGCTTTTCCCTCTAATTTATATACTACTTCTCTGCATTTGATGAAAAAAGAAGGTGAGATCTCTTTACTGTCAGATTGACTCTAAGCTAGCACTAGTTATTTCTTTGGGCTTTAACTTTCCCATCTATAAAACAAAGGGACTTATAAGCAGGCTTTCCTCTAAGGATTTCATGATCTTTGCTAAATGTTGCAGATCAGCTGTATGAGGTAGGGAGCCATGTCAGGGTACCTCAGGATTGAGTTCTGGCTCTGTCACTAACAAGCTGGACTTGACATTTTTAATTGAAACACAGTAACATTAAACTACATGGTCTAGTCCATAGCAACTTATTTGATGAGCTGAAGGCTGCATGATCCTACAGAAACTAGACTAGTACTAAACAAGTGAAACAAAAATAAATAAATAAATAAATAAATAAATATACAAAATTGATGAATCCAACCTCAGATAAAAGTGAGACTCTTGGGACACCTGGGTGGCTCAGTTGGTTAAGCGTTCAACTTCGGCTCAGGTCATGATCTCATGGTTTGTGGGTTCAAGCCCCGTGTGGGGTTCTGTGCTGACAGCTCAGAGCCTGGAGCCTGCTTTAGATTCTGTGTCCCCCTCTCTCTGCCCCTCCCTGACTTTCTCTCTCTTGCTCAAAAATAAATAAACATTAAAACATTTTTTAAAAAGTGGGACTACTGATGTTTGGAATAATTTTGCCTGTGTAATAGGAGAGAAAATGGTAGTGGCCCTTTTTTCTGAGAGGGAGGGGAGAAGAAAAAAAATAAAAGAAATCAAAGGTAGGAGTGTAAACATAAAGAGGAAGAGTCAAGCTGTTGCTGTCTGAAGTGTATTGGCAACTTTTGAAATTAACTCCTCTTTATCTCCTTTAAAGTCACAAATTTTATAACATGAAAAGACAAAATAAGAAAGTGTAACACCTTTATGTGACTGAAGTGAAACTCTAACGGAATTGAAACATACATTATCAATTCAAAGGACTTAGTTGAGAAAAACCAGGTCCTAAACAAATCAAGGTCTAAAGTACAAGCTAACAAACTATAAATATTGCCCAATGCATAAGTACTAGTTTTGTGGAATGGATGCTGTTTCCTGATTACAAAGTAGAAGTACAATGCTCGTTTAAAAGATTAGATGATACAAACAAATAAGAAAATTAAAAATATCTGTATGCTCATGAATATGTGTTGTTAATATTTATTTATAAATACCTAGGTTTAGTTGTTCCTATTTTAAAATAACTTCTACATATTATGAGTATCCCATTGATAGTACATATTATTCTTCAAAAATTTTTAAGGCTTATTTTTGAGAGAGAGAGAGAGCAAGCACAAGCTGGAGAGGGGTACAGAAAGGGGGAAACAGAGGATCCGAAGTGGGCTCTGTGCTGATAACAGACAGCCTGACGCAGGGTTCAAAGTCATGAACCATGAGATCATGACCTGAGCAAAGGTCAGATGCTTAAGTGACTGAGCCACCCAGGTGCCCCAGTTGTAGATGTTATTATTAAAATTGCAATAGAATGGGTCCATGCTGTATATAATGTTTGACAACATACTTTATTCACTTAAAATATTATATAGTTTTTTTCACATCAATAAATATGGATTTCTTGAATAATTTTTGTTAGCTAAGTGGTATTTTGATAATATGCCATTATATATTTGATCAATCTCTTATGGATACCCAGTATAGCTGCTACTATAAACAATATCTTGATGTTAGATGTATTTTGTATGTTTTATATATGTTTGTATATACATATGTATATTTATTCTATCATCTCCTTGTCATAAATTTCTAAAAGTGGAACTGCTAAGGCAGAATATATGAACATTTAAAGTATTGACATGGATTGCCAAACTGCCCAGTAGAAAAATTGTACCCATTTTAATGCCACTAACAATATACACTAGATTCATTTATTTATACCATCTCTAATACAGAGTATTTTTTATTTTAATTTTTGTTCAATGAAAATGCAGACATCGATATCTAATTATTTAATAGGAATTTAATCAGTTTTCAAGATAGTTTAGCATCTTTCTGTAAATTTGTTGAGTACTTACATTTCTTCTGCAAGAAAGTTTGTTCACAACCATTTCTCATTTGGGTGTTGGTCCTTCTAATTTGTAAAACTGCTTTATATATTTATGTTATTGATTATTTGTGCATACATTGGAAATATTTTCCCCAGTTTGTGGCTTACATTTTGATCCCTTATATACTTTTACAATAGAAAATATGTTTTTAGAAATAAATGTCCTTTACAGAATCTTTTACTGATAATGATATACACAAATTCTTTCTCACTTAAAGATTATAAAAGTATAAATTTGTATTTTCTTTAGTTTGCTTTTTTAAATCACATTTTTCATCCATTTCAGAGGAGTTTTGTTTGTGATAAGGAGTCAAGTAAAGATAGGCTTCCGGGGGCCTGAGTGGCTTAGTCTGTTGAGTGTCAGACTTCGGCTCAGGTCATGATCTCACAGTTCATGAATTTGAGCCCCATATCGGGCTCTGTGCTGACAGCTCAGAGCCTGGAGCCTGCTTCAGATCTGTGTCTCCCTCTCTCTTTGCCCTTGCACCTCCTCCTATCTCTTTCAAAAATAAATAAACGTTAAAAAAAGATAGTCTTCATCTTTTACCCACATGGCTAGCCATTTGTGCTATGTTTTCATTAATTTAAAATGCCTTTCAAAATAAGGAAAGTGCCCCCCAAAATAAGGAAACTACATTTTTATGAGGTTAAACCCATCAATATTGTCTTTTATAGTTTCAATTCTGAAAGAAAACCACTTTCTTCTACTAATTTTCAGAACATATATTTTACTTTGTTTTCCAAGAATTATTTGTAGTAAAAGGCATGAAAAAGAAGTTAACTTTTTTTCCCCCAGTTTTTACCCAGTTATTTCAGAACCATCTATCCATTCTTCTCCCACTGATTCCAAATGTCGTGATTCCTGTACAATAGAGTTTGCTTTTGTCCATTGTGTTTTGTCTATTTCTGTGCTGTTATTACAACTTTGAGATTACTGGGGCTTTTTAATATAGTTTGATATCTGATTGTGTTCATCATAAATAGCTGGTAAAGTCCTTCTCATTATATTCCTTTCCTTCTGAATGTTTTTGCCTATTTTCATATTTATTTTATATGAAAATTATTATCTTTTTGTTACTCTCAGTATATACATGTATATGGGCAAGAATAATATGCATTATTAAATGTAGAGACTTTAATGTCCTATGGGCTCTCTGAGATATAATGAGGAGGTTCTTATTAAAAAAAATAGAAACTTATAGAGGTAAAAGCCCTTGCTTTAGGTCAATAATCTGTCTGAAGAAGAGCAGAGGCATCTATGACTTTTTATTTCTCGTATCTTTGGAGACGTTTTTAAAAAAAGAAGTCATCTTCTAATTACACGTATTTCCTAAAATTCCATGACCGTCATCACAAAATTGTTAATACCTATTTGGACATTAATAAAGGGGTGGCTGTCTCCAGAATTGTTAATGAATAGGTCAGTTTTTGAAGACAGACTTAAAACCAGTCCTTTGTGAGGTCCATGGCAGACAGGGCTTTAGGAGAATAGCACATTCACTCCAGCAGAACAGCGAGATTTGGTGTCAAGGACTCTGTGACTATATACCATAGAACAACACAGAATATTACTAATACTCAGCTTGCACGACGACCACAATCTTTCCCCTCTTTTCCCTTGCAGACAAATCCCCAATTCACAGCTCTTCTCGTGGTTCAACTTAGTTTCTTTGAGCTCCATGGCTCTTTCTGATGATAAAAATATGGGGTTTCATGTAAACTGAATCAAGTCCAGAATACCACATGGCTCAATATTAGCAGCATGCTGTACTGAAAGAATCATGTCCAACAACTAGTATTTGTACACCTTAATGCTGCCTTTGACTTATTTTTCTAAGGTTCTTAAAGTAGATTCAGGAAATAATGAAACTCAACTTCTTAAAATCCTTTACCCTCTGTTCTTCCATTCTCTGAAGCCCAGGGGCCTTTCCAATCCATTTTCACCAACAATAGTTTTTCACTAATAACCTTCCATGCATAATGTTTGTCTCCTCTTTTGTCTTCTCACTTTTCTTTTACTTACTTTCTCATTTTTAAGTTCCAGTCCTTTCTATGCTCCTACATTTGCATCACATGATTATTTTTTTAACTGAAGTATAATGGATGTGTCATATTTTATAAGTGCTTTCATATTTGCGTATATTGCAAAAATGATCACCAACAATAAGTCTAGGTAACACCCATGATTTTATAAACTAATAAGACTTAACTCTTCTTCCAAAAGTAAAAGTGAGGGACTGGAGGAAGGGGTATGATGAGCAAATACAAAATACTCCTCAACAGATGGAATTGCAGGGCAGAGATAAGTCAAAGCTAAAACTGCATATTAGATAATTTTGTTGCTGTCACATTTGTACAGATTAATAGAATCCTGTCTAGGCCACTCATATCAAGTTGTACAATTAAGACTGGCTTCTGTAGGGGTGCCTAGGTGGCTCAGTCAGTTAATCATCTGGTTTCAGCTCAGATCATGATCTCACAGTTCCTGAGTTCAAGTCCCACATTGGGCTCTGTGCTGACAGCTCAGAGCCTGAAGCCTGCTTCTGATTCCGTGTCTCCTTCTCTCTCTGCCTCTCTCTCTCTCACTCAAAAATAAACATTTAAAAAATTTAAAAAATTTTAAAAAAGACTGGCATCTGTCAAAGGACAAAGGCATTAATAATTATTTCTCTCTTTTATTTAAGGAAAGGATTGAGGTTTTATGAAGCACAACTTGGGAAAAACTAAGACAAATAAAAGATAGGAAGAACCTTTCATAGCTATCATTTATTAAGGGATTACTACATGTTACACAGCGGGCCAAGCACTTTATGTCATAAACAACAAAACTTTCTGTCAGTATTTGTTCTTAAACCAATTTTTCCAGGACAAAACAAATTATCAGAACTTTAATTGAGCTGTGTCAAAGCACATAACTAGCAAGTGGTGAATCAATCTTTCATTGGGTGGCCTCTGATGCCACATTTATAGTGATTCCAATATACAGCAAGGTAGGCAGAATAGTCACAGTAGGAAAGGGTAAGTAAAAGCAGCTGTTACAAAATATCCAAAAAAAATTCAGTGAAGAAAAACTGTATACTCTTTCCCGTACAGAAAATGTTTTTAATATTTTTAGTGAAATGAATGAACAAACGAAAAGGCAAATTTCCTTAATCATGAATACTGTTATTTTATTTTATTTTATTTTATTTTATTTTATTTATCTTATTATTTATGTTTGAGCTGATTTTTAGTTTATTTTTTCATCTCTCTATATTTTATGAAGCATTAGAAGCTACCTTAAATTATGTTTGTAAGAATAAAGGGCTTGTAAACAATCACACACAGTTTTGACAAATAATGTGACTCAATTAATGGAGCATAATTCAGAAGTGTTTACTGTTGCTTTATTTTTAAATTTTACATCCCCTTGAACCCTTTTGAAGATTTTTTTGTGAATCAAGTACAACCCGCTTAAGGCTCTTCCTCAGAATTTCTGAGAAAAACCCTGAGCATGGTAAATTCCCTGTTGGAATAGAAGCTTGTGTTATTCATAATCACATATTTGGATATAATCAGGTCAATATGTAAGTGACTTTGAATGTAATCTATTGTGTCCATATCTTCCTTCAAAGGTTCAGCAAAGTCTCTTTTGTCTATGGACAATCTAGTCAATATCTGTGACTTGCACAAGCCAGAAATGTGACATTTAAGGCACCGAGTGCCATGGAAGAATGGATTCCCTTCTCATTTGCACACTGAACAAAGATTAGCAATCATGGCAAAGATGATACCATCATGAAAAATCCTTCCATCTGACTGTAGGCCGGACTTGCTCTTCCATTAGTTCAATACAAATTATTTTTGAGAAATTCCCCCTGCAATTACCTGATTAGCAATCCCAAACGTCTCTCCCTATTTCTAAGACCTTGATTAAATGATATCCCCTCTGATTATTTTATCAAGTTCAGCGACTATGGATTATTGACAGCTCTGTGTTAACTGTCTTGTTTTGCTGGCGAGCTGCCAGGCAAGTGGGAAAGCAGCTGTTTCTTGAGATGCGGAGAAGAGACACACCAATGGATACAGTCCTTATGGCTTTTGCAAACTGACAGACCATTCGCTGACCTTGAAATTGTTTTGGTGGCTGCTGTGTGTTTGACATCCCTTCAGATCACCAAAGATTGACAACTAAATAGCAGGGATGGTTGATAACTCTGATCAAAACCCCATCATGTTACGGCTTGTAGGAAGCAGGCATATTGCGGGTTGCTGGGAAGGTTGGCTCGATGGAGGAAATGAACTGCTTTAGCCCACTTCTCACAGTTCTGACTGCACAGATTTTCCAGAGCCACGAGGCTTAAACTTGACTTTTGCCTTACTTTACTGTGGTGCTGAAATCATGTGTAAAGGTTGCTGAACATGCTGATTCTTATCAAATAGCTTCATACAGCAGGGATGGCTATCTCTTTGTATATCTTACTTACAGACTCACGGATGCTTTGACACGTGGCCAGGGATGATTTAAATACCTTTTTTTTTTTTTTTTTTAAGTTTATTCATTTTGGAGAGAAAGAGTGCAAGTGGGGGAGGGACAGAGAGAGAGGGAGACACAGAATCCAAAGCAGGTTCCAGGCTCTGAGCTGTCAGCACAGAGCCCCATGTGGGACTGGAGCCCATGAACTGCGAGATCACAACCTGAGCTGAAGTCATATGTTTTAACTGACTGAGCCACTCAGGTGCCCTTAAATATCTTTTTAATCATCCTCCCCACCATGATCCTTATGTACAGATTATTTTGTTTTTAGTCGTTTTTCTTCTCTTTCAAAATATTAAGTCCCTTTTTACGTCCAGTCTTTTTTTTTTTTTTTTTTCTATTCCAGCTGGTCCTTCAATCTGAATCTTGTGGTAGGTGGGTAGGCAAAGTGTTCAGAAAGAAGACATGAAATGAGTGAATATCACAAGGATATTTACCTTTCTGTGTACTTCAACTACCTTTTCTCCTTTTTCCTTTCCTTTCCTTTTCTTTGTGCTGTTTAAATAAACTTTATTTCAAAACAGTTTTGGATGTACAGATTTAAAGGTAGAGAGTTTCTACACACTCCACAGCTTGTTTCCCCTATTAATACCCAAATCAGTATAGAATATTTGTCCTAATTAATTAACCAAAATTGAGAAGTTATTACTAAATACTGTATTCAGATTTCTGTAGCTTTTGCCTAATGCCCTCTTTCTGCCCCAGGATCCTATCCAACATATCATATTTAGTGACCATACATCCTTAGGTTTCCCTTCGCTATGATTTTCTGACTTCCTTTGTTTTTAATGACCTTGACAGTTTTGAGACATATCACTCAGGTATTTGGTAGACGTCTCCTATCTGTAAAGAGTGATTTTATAGTGGAGAAACCTAACACACATACCTCAGGCCTGATGAACAATGTCAACACCAATAGTTATAAATCTTGTGGGTAGTATGTACCCTTGATATGTTGGAATGAGAATAATACTTTATGTCGGTGGTTTGCTTTTCCCAAAGCCAGTACCCCAATCTAGTCATGCAGAAAATATCTGAGAAATCCCAATTAAAAGAATTTCTACAAAATACTTGAACAGTGCACCTCAAAACTGTCAAAGTCATTAAAAACTAACTAACTATGAATTAATAAAGAAGAGAGAATAGACAAATATCCTGGACAAAATACTTTTAAATAATTTATGTAGATAATTCGTCTTTACTTTGAAATCACAAATATTTATTTTAGACTTTGGGTTAGAGCCCGATGCCACTGTTTTTATTTTGTTACTTATATTCTTGCCATTCTAACTCTTTTAGTTGGTTCTGGTATCTCTTTGACATATCCCCATCGTTGTGAATGGTGTTTCCATGTATTTATTTATTTATTTGTGGAGGGGGAAGTACTTTACTACTTCAAAAACATTTTTAATTGTGGTAAGTGACACATAACATAGAATATGCTGTTTTAACCATTTTTATGAATATACTTATGTAGAGTTAGGTATATTCACATTATTTTGCAACCGATCTCCAGAACTTTTCATTTTGCAAAATGGAAACTCTATATCCATTAAACAACTACTCCCTCTTTCTTCTCTCTCCAGCCCCTGGAAGGTACCAGTTTTATTTCTGCTTTGATAAATTTGACTGCTCTAGATATCATATGTATCATACCAGTGGTATTATACAATACTTACCTTTTTGTGACTGGTGACTTTTACTTAGCATATGACACCCAAGTTTTATCAATGGTGTCATGGAATGTGTAATTTTCTTCCTTGTTAAGGCCAAGTAATACTCTACTGTATGTATATACCACATTTTGTTTATCTATTCATCCACCAGTAGACACTTGGGTTACTTCCACCTTTTGGCTATTGTGAATAATGCTGCTATGAACATGAGTGTACAGATTTCTCTTCCAGACCCTACCTTCAATTACTTTGGATGTATGACCAGAAGTGAAATTGCTGAATCATATGGTAATTCTATTTCTTTTTTAAAATTTTTTAATTTTATTATTATTTTTATTTTTTAAGAAGCTGCCATGCTGTTTTCCATAGTGGCTTCACCGTTTTACATTCCCATCAACAAGGGTTGTGATTATTTTTGTTGTTGTTATTTGATAGTAACCATCCTAATGAATGTAAGATGATAACTCCTAGTGGTTTTGATTTGCATTGTGCTAATGATTAGTGTTTTTATTGGATATTTGTATGTCTGTTTAGAAAAATGTCCATATAACTCCTTTTCCCATTTTAAAATCAGGTTATTTGTTTTTTTGTTGCTGTTGACTAGTGAGAGTTTTTTACAAATTCTGGATATTAATCACTTATCAGATATATATGACTTAAAAGTAATTTCTCACTTTCCATGAGTTACTTTATAAGTCTATTGATTGTGTCCTTTGATGCACAGTTATTTTAAATTTTGATGTGGTCTAATGTATCTATTTTTCTTTTGTTGCCTAAGCTTTTGGTATCATATCCAAGAAATCATTGTCAAATCCAACACTATGAATTTTTCCCCTATATTTTCTTCTAAGATCCTTATAGTCATAGCTATTACATTTAGCTCTTTCATCTATTTTGAGTTGATTATTATATATAGTGTAAGGTAATGGTCCAAATTCCTTTTTTTTTTTTTTTGCATGTCAGTATCCAGTTTTCCAGCATCATTTATTCAAAAGACTGTCCTTTTCTCATTTCATGGCCTTGGGACCCTCGTCAAAAATCATTTGACCATATATGTCAGGGCTTATTTCTAGGCTATTTTTTCTATTTCTTTGGTCAATATGTTTGTCTTTATGGCAGTGCCACACTGTTTTGACAACTGTAGCTTTACAAATAAGTTTTTAAATCAGGAATTGAGGTAGCTCCAACTTTGTTCATTTTCAAGATTGTTTTGGCTATAACATATGAGTTTTACCATAGATTTTTCTATTCAGCAAAAACATCATTGGGATTTTGATGGGTACCTCATTAAATCTGTAGATCACTTTGGGCTGTATTGACATCTTAACAATATTAAGTTTTCCAATCCATGCACATGAGATATCTTTCTATTTATTTGCATCTTCTTACTTTCTTTCAGAAATGTTTTGTAGTTTTCAGTGTAGAAGTCTTTTGTCTCCTTGGTTAAATTTATTCCTAAGAATTTAATTCTTTCTAATTCTATTGTAAATTAATTTTTTCTCAAAAATTTTAGGTTGTTCTTTGTTAGTGTATAGAAATATGCTGATTTTTGTGTCTAATAACATTTAATTCTAATTTAACTCGTAGCTTCAGAAACAAGTATAGAATCTTAAGCTCTATTTTGGGACTTATTAGTTTACCTGAAGAGAAATCTATAACCTCAGTATTTTGAGTTCAGGTTTCTTCCACTCATGTATGTGACTCAGCAGCTGATTTATTTGAATTGGTTTCTGATTTAAGGACTTTCCCTCTTATCACTTTGCTTTCATTCTCATGAGAGTGGATATGTTCATCCTTCTTGGTAATGGGAAAAAGAAAAGTCAAAATTAGCCTCATCTTGTGGGGCAGATTCCCTGAGATAGCTCATATGATACAAGACAGAAAGCCTTGTATCATATGAGCCAATTAGAATTTACTTAGTTGCTAGGAATACGATTTTGAGATTAGAAAAATCTGGTTTCACTCTAACTCTGAGATTTACTAGCTGTGAAAACTTGCTGCATTACTTACTCTCACTAAACCTTAATATCAATATTAAAACAGTGGAAGTGCTAATATCTGCCTCCTAAAACTATTATGTACAAGCATGTGGGGAACAATGCTTTGCATTAATTGCTATCGTGTTTGTCACCCTATCAATTTCCAGGTAATACAATAAATTTAATATTTAATAGTAGAAATTTTCAACATAATTATTACTAAGTGCAGTAGAAAGAAATACTGGTGTCACCTGGAAAATACAGCAGTAGTAGTGATTTTCTTGTGAGGGTGGTGGAAAGGATTTACACGGGAAGACGTTTCCTAGTCTTATCGTTTTATTTGGATGTTGGATGAGAAAGATCAGCTGTGGCAAGGGGGCTCAACAATGATAACACATGTTACAGGGGACAGAATATGATGTGTGGTGCAGAATTCATAATCTATGATGATCAGAAATTCAGAAACCAAATTTCACAAACTGGCTCCATTCCAACTCTCCTGAACGTGTGCCTGAATCCAAATAGCATCGTTAAAGAGAAAAGAACAGCAAAACTGTGAAATGTGCAGTTTAATGAACTTCCCAAATATAGGGCCTCAAAAAACCCAGCTCTAAATGAAATAAATAAATGTGTGCTAAATGAAACTCTATCTTCCAACACTCTGAAAGCCACTTGTCCAGAAGTCCTCCTACAGCAAATATGCTTGGGATTTTCTTAGCAAGTGCGTATCACTTTCAGATGAAAATAGTTGAAATGGAAACAAGTGGGTAAAAAAGTAGAATTAGAGAAGTGAACAGATGGTATGAAAGTATAATGATGATCCAATTGCACCATATTATAAATGAGCTATCGCAGAATCTTGGAGGAGCTACTGGCCAAATACTTGAACATAATGGAGAAAAGCCTGACTTGTATCTTCCCTCCTATTTTTTTTCCTTTCACCATTTAAGAAAGTTGCAACCAAATGAAATGACTTACAGAAAGTGTAATGCAGAATACCTACTCATACAATGCCAATCCCTCTTCACGCTCCCCCGGAAGTTAAAAAGGGCCAGGTGGCCCTTGGTCAGAACGAGATGTTTCAAAACTATGTCTGTGGAACTTATAGCACAAAGAGTTGATCACTGAAAGGGCCTATGGAACAGCAAGAGGCCACAGCACTTTCCCTTTCCTTGTCTCTCAGGCAAGCCATGAATTTCACCTCCTCAACGATGGTATGGTTCTCTCGCGTCTTCTCTAATTTCCTCAAATTGTTGGTGGAAATTGCTTCAAACCACTTTGTTATCTCTCTCAGATGTTCTCACTGAAACCAGAATAGATATGTCATCTGCAATCACTTAACAGTTTTTAAAGGCGCTTCTGTGAGAACTTCAGAACATAATTTTGCATTCAGTTCCAGACCTTTCAGAGGTTGAAACACTAGCAGAAATATTTGCAAGAGCCCCAAGATTATTTTATTAGTTTGAACATCAAATTAACTTCAATTCTGTTCTGCAAATATTTCCAGAATGTCTATGGTTGTCTTTAGACCTGAGTTATGCAGGTCTACACATTCTTGGGGGAACACTGAAATTTCCATACATAGAGGGATCTGTTGAGCCTACACAGTTCACACTAGCAAGTGTCAAAGGGAGAGTTTAATGCTTATTTACAGTTGAGTGTTTAGTCATAAGAACTGGCATCATCAAATGCCTACAATATCAAATGATGAACTCTGAGGGGCACCTGAGTGGCTCAGTTGGTTAAGCATCTGACTTCGGCTCAGGTCATGATCTTGTGGTTCGTGGGTTCGAGCCCCGCGTCAGGCTCTGTGCTGACAGCTAGCTCAGAGCCTGGAACCTGTTGCAGATTCTATGGCTCCCTCTCTCTCTGACCCTCCCTTGCTCACGCTGTCTCTCTCAGAAATATATAAAACATTTTTTAAAATGATGAACTCTGAGAATTGCTGTAAAAAAGTGTTTCTCAAGTTTACCATTACTGAGCTCATGGTTCTCTTCTTGGGTGGTGGTGGTGGAGGGAGCTATCCTGTGCATTGGAGGATATTTATTAGCATTATTGGCCCATACTCACCAGATGTAATAGCACTTCTTCACCGTGGAACCACCCAAAATTGTATCCAGAATTTTCTAAATGTCTCCTGAGGTGCAAAATCATCCCCAGTTGAGACGCTGCTATAAAAGATGTATGTCTTTTCCTCAAAAAGTTTCTGTTCAGTGGGAAAAGAAATAGTACACATATTAAGTGGTTAAGTCGGTAGCAGTGCTAAGATGGTCCAGTGCTGAGTGGGCCAGACCAAACGTACTGTGAAACTTGAGAAGCAACCCTTAAGGCAACTGATTTGGTTTCTTACTTGGACGACATCTGATAGCACCCCTTCTCAGAACTCTCATTCTGTAAATAAGTTTTCCTTCTCATAAAATTGTCATCAATAGTTTTCAGTATTACCCATTGACTAACAATTACCTTTCTGATGGTATTGAGTCAGTAGAAGAATTATGGTACTAGGGTTTCTAGTCAAATCTTCCATATCTTGTATGATGTCTTGATTTTCTGCCTATGCTATTTTTTCCCAAAAACTCTAAGTTGAGAATCCAAGTAACATAAGTTGGTGGTAGTACATATGGTACCTCTTCTTCAATCAGAAATTGTAATGTCAAATGTCTAATATTAAAGGAAATATTGAGTCTAGAGATCATGCCAAGAAAATAGTGAGTACTTACTGATGTTCCGTCAGCCCGATTATGCATTATTCATCCAGCAAAGATTAATTGAGGATTTATCATGGAAGACATTATCCTTCTGACCCTCCTTGTAATTCGAGGGCAGTCTTGTCCTTGTGAAAGACGGAGACTATAAGACACCCAATTCCTTGTATCTTGAAAAAATAGGGCATGTGATGCAATCTTGAGTCTCTGAAAGGAAAGCTGCTCAAGACTGGTGGATATAAGTTTTCTGGAAAAATTTTGACTCCGTGGTGGCACAACAACAACAACAGCAACAACTGTTAGAAGTAACTCTGTCTTCTTTTTGGTCATGGTTTTGTGAGGATAGCGTGTCTAGAGCTGCAGCAGCCATGTTAGCATGATGAGGACAGCCAGAGAATGACAAGATGACTTTTGAAAGGCAGAAATGAAAACTAAACATCCAAGGTCCTTGGGGACATAATGGCTGAATTATCGAATTCTGTTTTTGCCTGCCATCATACTTCTTGTTAGGGAAGATTATAGACGTGCTTGTCGGTAAAGCCTATATTAACAAGATTTTCTGTGAATTGCCTCTAATTTTTTTTCAGATAATACATTCTCCTATAGTCAAGATGCAATGTGGGTGAAATTAAAAAGCAACCAAACAAACACAAATAATGACGAAACCTATCAAGACTTGCATTTAGACATTGTTAGGAGCATTCTGTTTCCAGAATTAATGAGTATTTCTTCAGAATATCCCTCAACCTGGAGTGGACACAGAGAACACAGCATTTTGTCAGCCTGATCTTAATGTATCTATTATAGGTTGAGTTGTGTTCCCTCAAGTTCATATGTTGGAGTCCTAACACCAAGCCTTTCAGAATGTGACCTTATTTAGAAGATAAGGTCCAAGTTAAAGGGGAGTCACCAGGGTGGGCACTAGTCCAATGTGACCAATGTCCTCATAAACAGGGGAAATGTGGATGCAGCGAGAGAGAAGGAGGGATGATGACTTGAAGAGACTTAGAGAAAAGAAAGCCAACAAGAGAGATCTGGAACAGATCCTTCCCTCACAACCTGCAGAAGGAAACAGCCGTGCTGGCCCCTTGATTTGAAACTTCTAGCCTCCAGAGGTGTGAGAAAATAAGCATATGCTGTTTAAACCTCCCCATTGGTGGTTCTATGTTACAGCAACCCTTGCAAACTAAGACAATGTCCAAAATTGAACTCCTCATATTCTCTCTAAAACCTGCTCTTTCAATTGTCTTACCATCCTAGTGAATCCTTCCAACTCCATCCTGCCAGCGTTTGGGCAGAAAACCTCAGCAACATCCTTGACTGCTTCTCTCCCACTTCACATCCAATCATGTGTCACCTTCTTTTGGCTGTGCTTTCAAAGTTACTAGGGTTCCTCCGTTCCTCATTGCCTCCGCAGACACTGCCCTAGTCAACATCACCGTTGTCTTCCTATTTGATAACAGCCAGTCTCTTTGACCATGCAGCCTCGTTCTATCAGAGTAAGCAGATTAATCTTGTTAAAATATAAGACGGGCCATGTCATGATCCTGTTCAAAATCTCCAGTGCCTTCCGTGTGCCTCAAATGAAAACCAGAGTTGCCGACCACACACTTGTGTCTTTCTCTTCTTACACTTTCCCTTGGCTGGGGTCGTGATCACATGTTGGTTGTTCTTTGAGCTTCTGGGCATTCACCTTTGATTGCAGTTTTTTTGCTTGAATAATTATGTCTCCCAGATATTTACTTGACTCATTCTTACCTCCTTCAGATATTTCATTGGGGAACATATAATTTTTAAATGAGAATCTCTTCTGACTATTTATCTATTAACTGTTTGTTTGTTTGTTTGTTTTAAGAGAGCATGAACAGCAGGGGGAGACAAAGAGAGAGAGGGGGGCAGGGATTCAAAATGGGCTCTGTGCTGACAGCAGCAAGCCCAGTGCGGGACTTGAACTCACGAACCATGAGATCATGACCAGAGCTGAAGTTGGATATTCGACTGACTGAGCCACCCAGGCGCCCCAATGACTATCTATTTAAATATGCAACTGTTTCCCCTTCCATAAGCCTAGAAAGAACTCACCCCCTTGCTGAATTCTTATTTGGTCCAGTAGCATTTGTTGCCATTTATTGTTTTATTTTTTCCTTATTTTTATAAAAAAAATCAATGTCTGTCTCTTATTATAATGCAGTATTTATGGAGGCAAGGGTTTTCTTCTACTGTGCTTACTGCTTTGTCTCTAGTGCCTATAGTAGTCCTAAGAAATACAGATGCTTAAAAACTATTTGTACGGTAAACACATGACTGAACAAGAATTCGTGTTACCACCATTTAATACAAAACTAGGAGTTCCAGGAAGTTTGGAATCATAAAAAAATTCTTATGCTTTGTAGCATGTTGCTCATAGCTTTGAAGATTAAAATTCCTTGCAGGATATGTATGGTGTTTTAATGCCAGTGAATAAGTAATTAAGTGCTTACTATGTAAATCTCTGTCACATAAGCTCACAGCATCAAATTTAAGACATATTAGGAACTTAGAAAAGTTTTGTTTAGGGAGTGAAGCCAAAAGCACTGTGCTTTACTACCTTAAATATGACTCCCTGCATCTCTGAGTGACTAAGATAAGTGAACCTCATTATTCTTATTGTTTTTCATCTCTATTCAGGGCTTGTTCCCAGGGCCATGGTTTGAAAGTCATCTGAGTGGCGAGCTGACTTAGTAAATAGCTTCCCCTGGATGCAAATAACAGACCTAACTTTTGTTGCTACATTGTTATAATCTCACTGCAGGAGGTGACATAAAATAAATCTGTTTCTACTTTAGATTCTTCCAATAATGTAATTGTTTGAGACCCCTCTGAACAAAACATGAATAAAAATATCCTCCTTTGATTTCTAACAGGTACAAGATAATAGACATATTTAACACATCAACTCTAAACATTTTGTATAAAAGCTGCATATGTACCTTTTTCATCTGTTTTATGCTTGATATAGATTTAGACTCTGTGATTTTCAGCTGTGTCAATTACCAGGCGTCAGACATCAGAGGGGATTTCCTGGGGAATTCTGAACACAGTCATGAACTCAGGTTAATTTACATGCAAACCATCAAACACAGGTGTTTTTAGATTTTTATTTATTTTCTTAAAAGAACTTCTAGCGTCAGAAAATCTACAAGGGACTGTCCTCACTCCTGAGTTTAAATCACGCCTTAAAAATATTTATATCTCGCTTAAGTCATTCTTGGTAAAGGTACATTTATTCTGTTGTTTAGTTCTTAGTGGATACGGGTGGGCAATGTCATAAGGAGAAAAAACATACTTCAAGGTTATACACAAAACACAAAAGCAAACTTGTAAACTTCAGACTTCTGGCAAATAATAGCCCTAGAGATTCCTGCCAGATATCTTGTAATGAAAAATATGCAACTTTTTTTTTTTAGAGTAAATCTCTACAGAGTCATAAAGGAGAGATCTTTGAGAATGTCTCTCCTCTGTCTAATAAGTAATTTCAAGACCACGACTTTTGTGTGATCGTTAGTAATGCAGAGGCAACCATTCCCTTTAATTCTTTCTACAGACTGTTGCCAGACTAATCATCTTCAAGCCCAGTTGTTCTAAAACCTTCAATAGCTCCCTGTTACTTCTGTAAGACAATCCAAACGTCTTAGCTTGGCACTCTTGACAATCTTAGTTCAGATCCCCTAGAAGTAAATGTGAGATTAGAGCTCTTGTGCAAGTAAAGGGCTAAGGAGATGTTCCCAGCAGAAACCAGTAAGGAAAAGAAGGAAGCAGAGTAGGGCCCAAGGAAGAAACTAAGCACAGATGTGCTTTCAGCTGACATCTAGCCACCGCCTGATCCCACGGGAGCTCTGGAGCACGGAATGGTGTCGGGGTTTATCCTTCCTGAGGGCAAGGAAACTGCCTTTTGCTCCTCTGTCTCAGCGGCTGCAGGCCACTGTGGAAGCCACAGCTCCCACGCATCTCCAGCTGAGGCAGCCCCCTTCAGGCATGGGGGATTTGCAGGGAATGGCATGGCTTTGAGCCTTTGTCACCAACACTCACGGCCGCTGGCGGGCTGGGTGCACCAGCCCAGGGAAGGCACGAATAGGAACTAGTACATAGGCTTCTATGACCTGGTGACCATCTTTTATAACATCCCTTCAGCCCCATTTATCTTCATGGGACAATACGATGATGTTTGAAACAGCCTCCAACCCTTCACAGTTCTAAGACAAAGGCCACAGAATCTGCCCCTAGCCCTGCTCTCCCTGAGCCCATGGATTGATAACTCTGGGGCCTCCATGGGTGTTGTTTTGTACATAAGTGAAGTCAATCCCCCTGTTTAAACCTTTTTTGTTGTTGTTGTTGTTGTTTGCAGCTGAAAGCACCCTATACTCTCTTTTGTAGAACTTTCTGGTTCAGGAGCTGGATTAAAGAATGCAGTAAAACCTAAGGGGAGGAAGATGTTTTCACTCTTACTTTTCTGAACAGACAGCAGCTGGACCCATGCAACTGTGTGGATGTGGATTATTGGGCCGATTTCATATAGGAGGGAAAAGAAGGGAGAAGTGATTCAGTTCTATGCTGGCAGAAATGGGACACCCTGCAGTATTACCAGTGAGGGGTCCAAGTGGTCTTCTGTGCTCAAACACAGGCAGGCAGAGAGGGACGGGCAGTAGAAGGTCTTCTATAGGGACACCTGGGTGGCTCAGTCGGTTAAGTGTCTACCTTCGGCTCAGATCATGATCTCACAGCTCCTGAGTTCGAGCCCTGTGTCAGGCTCTGTGTTGACAGTTCAGAGCCTGGAGTCAGCTTCCAGTTCTGCATCTCTCTCTCTCTGCCCCTCCCCTGCTCATGCTCTGTCTCTCTCTGTCTCAAAAATAAATAAACATAAAAATTAAAAAAAAAAAAAAAGCACAGTGACTCTGCCCATCAGGGCAATGTGCCCTGATACAGCCATATTGTACCCTACATGCTTGCATACTCCCTGGGAGAAGTCAGTAGGGGTGGGAAGAGAGCTACAGTGAGTGTGTAACACTCCCCAAGAGGAAGAGAACTTTAGGCTTCCTCTCTTTGGCCAGAAAATAGAATATACAGTGAGAAAGAGAGTTTCCTGTGACAATTAGTAATGGTAATAACAATTATAAGCCTGTATCATGTAAGACACATTTTGTTAAGAGCTTTATATGCATTAACTCCACTGACTTTCAAAATAACTTCAGAAATCTGTCACTTCATTTTCCTCTCTGACTTTCTTTTATGTTCTCTTCTCTTAAAGTCTCCTCTTTTTTGTTCGGGCCTGTACAGAATCCACCAATATTCAGCTCATGTGTGTCTTTGATAGATTCACAAGAAGCAAAGTTCTCTTGACTACAATGCTTGGCAACCCTCTCCCCTTAGTTTTGTGGGCGCGGAAAGGAAAGATGGGGAATTAGAATAAGAGTGATGTACACAGTAGCTACTGATGAAAAAAATAACCATCTTGTTTCTCTTCCAAGCACTTCAAATTAGGGAACATTTTTATTATTTTATACATGCGTGCAAGCTACTTAAAGCATTTTATACAGACCACACTAAAACATGTGCAATGGGAAATGTTCACTATTTTGTAGAGCTTGAAATTGGAACTACAACTAAGTATAGAAAAAAAAATGTACGCAAGATTATTCTTGCAGAGCATTTCCCATGAGATATTAATAGTTATTCTTTGGAAAAGAGTTCTTTAGTCAAAGAAATTAAGAGTGTTCTGGATTCCACTAAATGAAGGGATATTACTTCCTTGACAACTATTCTAGACTTTTAACACATTTATCTTAATTACAACTTTCCAGGAACAGGGTACTATCCGAAGAGTTTCTCAGTTGTATCTGACCTTAAGTTCAGTTTGGTGGGGAGCATCTACTAACATTTCTGGAAGAAGTGTTCTGTGGAAGATGCTTTGGGAAGTGGTTCCTCAGCAGACATGAATAATTTTCCTCACGAAAATTCTTATTTCCTTATACCAATAATCTGATTACTAACTCTACAACATGCACATTTTTTATCATCAGAAGTTCTGCCTCAATCACACTGGCATGTGGAAAGGTTGATGTGAAAATATCGCTTGATTTTCACATTTTCTATCGTTAAAACCACTTGCACTGACCTTTCTTTCTGTTTTTTTCATTGCTAGTCCCTCATTTTCTTGCCTTAAGGTTAACCAATCAAGACCATCCAAATATGTCAAAAAGATACTTCATTAGGGATGAGAATAATGTTTTTTTAAAATGTTAATTAAACTCTAATACCAGAAAGAGAAAAACATAACCAACAATCAGAAATATTATAATGACTCTATTGTGAACTGCAAGGAATGAACTCTTCTCTGGTCTTTTTTAGAAGTTCTTGTGCTTTATCAGTAACAGACAAATTAAGACCAAATAGTCCCAATATTAATACTAAGTTTGATATATATTAGAGCTGTGTAATGGCATAATAATTCATGCAATTTAATAATCATAATAATTCATAGGACTCAAAGATAAAGACAGCTTGACTATTTATATTCCTCTAGATGTTTAGAATACAGAAAAAGCCAATGTTGATCATGCCAAGATAAGAAACAAGGACTAAGAGAATAAAGAAAAATGTAAACGAAATTGGAAAATACATAATGTAAGGGATATAAAGTTGATTTTCTTTTTGGGTAACAACTTGAAAAATATCATCTGTAGTTTTACTGCTATTATGTGCACTGTATGGTAAAAACTTAGAAAGCTATACTCTGAAAACTACATGAAAGAATACACAAAAATGTGAGCATCAAGAAATACAAAAAAGGTAATAAGAAAAGTACTGACCATAGAATCAAAATAAGGAGGTTCTAGACCTGACATTATCAGAGAGAGAGGTGTGTGCTCTTAGAAGAAAATTAAAGGCTACTGGATTATCATTAAGGCCAAAGCTCTTTCTAAATGTTTGCCATTACCTTAAAGATATTTGAAAACAACTTACTAGTTGCTAAATGCTTTCATACATGTAACTTTGGCATATTTATGTTTGTTTGGCCTTCCTGGAGAATGGTATAATTACATGTTAAACATAACTAATTGTATATCTCAGAAAAAAATGAACTACTACAGAGGGGAGTGACATAAAAGATGAGATGGATGCTTTATTATGTGGCTTGTGATTTTTAAAAATTTTTTTAAAATGTTTATTTATTTTTGAGACAGAGAGAGAAAAACAGCATGAGTGGGGGAGGAGCAGAGAGAGAGGGAGTCACAGAATCCAAAGCAGGCTCCAAGCTCTGAGCTGTCAGCACACAACCCAATGTGGGGTCCGAACCCATGAACCCACGAACCCACGAACTGTGAGGTCATGACCCAAGCCAAAGTCGGATACTCAACCGACTGAGCCAACTAGGCGCTCCTTGTGGCTTGTGATCTTTTCGTGTCAGTTTAGGAAAATTGCTTCGGTCCAGTTTAGCTTGAAATTTTCTTTACAAAGCCCTCCCTAATGTGGAACCTTTGAGGTATGGACTTTGAGAGTAGGTGCCTTTGGATGCTCTCATGGTCCATCTGACCGACCAACATCCCTAACTTGCACACTGGCTCCAAAGATGTCTTTCTGTACCAGGTGGAGATGTACCTGTACCATAAACGGAGACTTGCTTTTCCCCCAAATCGTTGAGAAGGAATATTTGGAGGATAGGCTGGGGGTTGGTTTTCCTCTCAAATATATAGTAATTTATGTTTTATTTATCATCACTGTGAAGATCTAATTTGTGGAGACTTCATGTCTGCACTGTGACTGGTTAAGTGACAAAAGACCACAAACAGAGCAGCTTACCATCTATTTATCTTCTCACGGTTTCTGAGCCTGAGGTTTGGCTACTAATTCCCTGCGTAGAGCCTCAGAATACGATCGTGTCCCTTTCTGGAAGCTCTAGGGAGAAATTCATTTCCAGGCTCATTCAGGTTGTTGATTGAGTTCAGAGCCATGCAGCTGTTGGCTGAAAGTTGGTCTCAGCTTCTGGACGCCACCTGCATTAGAAAGGCTTGTGGCTTCCTTCAAGCCAGCAATGGAGGATGTAGAAATCCTTTTCAAAGCTCTTTTACATTTTTTTTAAAGTCTATTTTTGGGACAGAGACAGAGCATGAGCAGGGGAGGGGCAGGGAGAGAGTGGGAGACACAGAATCTGAAACAGGCTCCAGGCTCTGAGCTGCCAGCACAGAACCCTACACGGGGCTCAAAAACCCATGAACTGCGAGATCATGACCTGAGCCAAAGTTGGACACTTAACTGATTGAGCCACCCAGGCGCCCCTCATACTTCTAATTTCTCTGGTTCCCCTTTTGCCTCATCTCACCAGCCTTCCTCTTCTGCAACATTTGTCGTCTGACTCCAGCCAGAGAAACTTTGCTGCCTTTAAGGATTTGCATGCCTAGACTGGGCTCACATGGATGTTCCAAGGTCATCCCCTTAGCTTAAGATTCATAACCTTAATCACAACTGGAAAGTATCTTCACAGGAGTACCTAGATTAGACCTGCAAAGCCTGGAGATGTGGATTTGAGGATTAATGTGAATTTTAATGCTTATATACGAATGCAAAATTAAATGTCATTTTCCTTTCTCGCTGATTCATTCATTTACTGATTTAGTGATGATTTCTGGAAAGCTTATTTATTATTTTCCAGGCACTAATCTGCACACTGAGAATAGAGTAATTAGTGACACTAGACTTGTGTTAGGCAATATGGTAGCCACTGACCACATATAGGACTATTGCAAGGTTGGTGGCTAATGAGACTAAGGATCAGTTTAAATTTTACTGTAATTAATTTAAATTTAAATTTGGGGCACCTGGGTAGCTCAGTTGGTTGGCATCACGACTTCGGCTCAAGGTTCGTGAGTTTGAAACCTGCATCAGGCTCTGTGCTGACAGCCCAGAGCCTGGAGCCTGCTTTGGATTCTGTGTCTCCTTCTCTCTCTGCCCCCCACCCTGCTTGCACTCTGTCTCTCTCTCAAAAATAAATAAACATTAAAAAATAAATAAGGGGCACCTGGCTCATTCGGTTTGGTGTCTGACTTTGGCTCAGGTCATGATCGCATTGGTTGTGAGTTCTAGTCCCACGACGGGCTCTGTGCTGACAGCTCAGAGCCTGGAACCTGCTTCGGATTCTGTGTCATCTCCCTCTCTCTCTGACCCTTCCCCCAATTCGTGTTCTGTCTCTCTCTATCAGTAATAAATAAATGTAAAAAAATAAAAAATAAAATTTAAATTTAAATTTAAATATTCTTGTGTTTGGGGGCTACCCCAGTGACAGCACAGATAGAATGTTTTGACCATAGCAGAAAGTTCTCTTGGCTGTGCTGTGCTAGACAGATCAAGTCCCTGCCCGCTTATAGTTTACACTCTAGTGTGGAGTTGACAATTTTTTTTTTCCTAGAAAAGGCTGGGTAGTAAATATTTTAATCTTTTGGGCCAAATGGTTTCTGTTTTAACTACCCAACTTTGGTAGCTGAAGGCTGCCATAGAGGTATTGTAAAAGGCTGAACACAGCCTTTTTTGTGTTTCAACAAAATGTCATTAACAAGAATAGGTCATGGAAAGGATTTGTCCGGTGGGCTATAGTTTGCATTTCCCAGTTCTTGAGGACAATACCTGTTCATTCATCTTCTAGTTGTTGTTGGGTCTTCTCCGCTTTTGCTCTGATCTTCACTTTTCCCACTAGACCAAGTATTCTAACATCATTTTATTCAGCATCCTATAGGCTTTCAGCCTTTATCAGTGTGCAAAGGGTGTCATAACTAAATACGACAGACTGGGTGGCACAAACAACAAAGTTAGTTTCTCAGTCCCAAAGTCCGAGATCAAGGGATTGGCAGGTTTGGGTTCTTCTGAGGTCCCTTTCCTTGACGTTCAGGTGGCCACCTTCTCCCCGTGTGCTCACATGCTCATTCCACTGTGGGCGCTCTTTCCTGGTGTCTCTCTACATGTAAGATTTCCTCTTGTAAAGATCCTAGTCAGATTGGATTAGGGCCCATCCTAATGGTCTCATTTTAACTTTATTCCTTCTTTAAAGGTCTTATTTCCACATACAGTTGTATTCTCCGATTCTAGTAGTTAAGGCTCCAACATATGCATTTGGGGGGACACAATTCAGCCCATCACGAGCGTTAAGTTTTAAATATGCTGCTTTTCAAACTTGCCCCCAGTGAGGACCACTTGAGAGCTTTAAAAAAAGCCCACATCTCTAAGTCTTGTTTAAACGATTCATTGAGTAAATTTGGGGCGTGGTCTGGGAATTTAGATGTATAAAGTTTCCCGGATAAGAGTGGTGAGTGGCCAGGCTGGAAACTACTGTTCTATCAGGCACCCAAATGCTGCATAGTAAGGAATCCAGACTAGCATGTGTGATGCACCATATGTGACTCTTTACACGCGTGGTGTTTAACTCTCTGTGCACCAATTGTAAAAATTAATTCAATTTAAAATAATTTTTCTCAAGCCTCTTCCTGATCTTTGATCAAGGCAAGTGCACTTGGGGAAAGGGCTAACTTCCAGGGATCATGCCAGTTCTTCAGGAAGAAGCAGGTTTCCTCTGCCTGCTTTTCTGTGTTATTGTTCGTAGGCACAAAAGTGGTGATGATCAAGGCCCAGATAAAGACACGCAATCTGTATCCTACTAAAAAAAAAAAAAAGTTAAATTATATGTCCTTGATTCTGAGTCTCATTAAAAATTATGAGTAACTGAAATCATTAGCATGCATGCTATAGGGACTCCAAGACTAAGTAGCCCTGAACTGTATTGGTTCACTTCTCACCAGGCTTATGTAGGACTTCTATGTTGCAATGACATAGCACTTCTCACTATGCTCAAGCACATGCTTTCTTCCTTATGGAAAGTTCTTTACATTATGCCTTAAAAAAATTCCTCTATAATTTCATTGTCTTCTCTACATCCTTAGGCAGAATTACTTATTACCTCTGTTTATTACTATTTACACTTTAATACTGTAAATTTTCTGTTTTTGTGTTTACACTGCTCGAGAGATCAAAGATGCCATCTGCCACCCCTCAGCTCCACGTTCATTGTAGATGTTGATAATCTATTAAGGCATTCTTGCCTGCTCGATCTATGTGTGGACTCACAACCCAGATCAACAAAAGACTCTAGAAAGCCACCACGACTGGACCATTTGGCTTGTGAGATTGTACACGCTAGCCATTCAGGCATTAAAAGGTCTCTTAAGAGTAGTTATTGAGAGTCAAAACTTGACATATACTAATTGAATTAATGGAAACTTGATCTGAAAGAGAGCAAATGTAGGTTTTTAAAAACTTAAACATTTTATTTAGAAATATTTGTGGGTTTGTAAGCAGTTGCAGGAAACAACATGGAGAGATCCCATGTGCCATTTACCCAATTTATGCCAATGGTAACACCTTGCAAAACTATGGTATGATATTAAAACCAACATGCCAACATTGGGACAGGTAAGATACAGAACATTTCCATTACTCCACGAATCCTTAATGTTACTCTTCCATAGACATCTCCACCTTCCCATCTTCACCCCTTCCTTAACGCATAGCAACTCCTAGTTAGTTTTCCATTTCTATAGCATTTGTCATATCAAGAATGTTGCAAAAATGGAATCCTACAGTATGTAACTTGGAATTGGCTTTATTCACTCAGGGTAATTCTCTGGAGATTTATCCACTGCGTTTGTGTACCAATAGAGTATTCTTTTTTTGTTTGTGAGTACTATCCCATGGTATGGATGTAGCATCGTTTGTGACATCCACCATTCACCTGTTGAAGGACATATGAGGTTTTCCTGTTTGGGGATATCATGATTAAAGCTGCTATAATATTTGTGTATATGATTTGTATATGCACATGTCTTCATTTCTCTGGGATAAATGCCTAAAATACACCTTGCAAAAGCAGTTACATGATAGATGTTTTAAAGAACTGCTAGACCATTTTCTAAATGGCTGTAGCATTTTACATTCCCACCAACAATGTATGAAAAATGACTTTCCCACATCCTTCCCAGTATTTGGTGTAGTGAATATATTTAATTTTAGTCATGCTGAGAGCTGCTAGTTTGGTTTCAATTAGTTGCAATTCAAGGACTCTACACAGGTTCAGACTTTTGAACTTCTATAGGCCTTGGGGAGCAATGGAAGCATTTTGAAGATGAGCAGGTCATGTGTAAAGTCACGTCTCAAGAACAAAATCAAACTATGAGTGTAGAATGGACTGAAAAAAAAAAAAAGAAACAACAACAACAAACAAAAGGTAAAAGAAGGGATAAATTCTGAGGTTGTTAGCCAGTGTCCGAGACACATAATTAAGAATGGATTGGAGTATGGAGTAAAGATAATAATGGAAATCTACATCTTTCTTATTCCATCGGAAGGTTTATGTGGATAGATATTAATTACATCTTTATTCTCTTTCAGCCATTATTTTAACTTTAGTTACATGTCTTTCTTTTAAAAATTGGAAAATTCAGGAATTCATAGTATAGATAGTTCAAGTGTATTCCTTAAGTCAGGTCCTCTGTAAGGCCCCTTCCTTCCTAGTTATTGCAATTGTAACTTCCCTCAAAGTCATGCCCACTTCTGAGCTTTCCCCATTCCTCTAACTTTGATGTACTTTTTTTTTCATTTTTCTATAGCATATATCACCTTCTAACATAAAATACATTTGGATAATTTATTACAGCTATTGTAAATCTCCTCTGTTAGGATGTAAGTTCTATAGGGTGGATATAGCATGAGCTCAATACAGGTTTGTTCAATGCATGCATGCATGAGTGAGTGAATGAATGAATGAATGAGTGAATGAATGAATGAACAGATCAGTTGCAAAGCTGGAATTAGACTGCACCACCCAGTCTTTCTAGACATGCTTCTCTGGCATTTTCTTTTATATATTTAATAAAGTGATAAATATCTTGGAAGGTATTCTATTGGTATTTGCAAACTACAAACCATATTGTGCAGTAAGTAATTATATCAGAATTTGAAACATTCAACTCAGTTAGACCCTCCAGTGACATTATAAGAACAAAGTTGAACTAAATTGTGCAGTCACACAGATCCTTCAGTACTAATCAGTCACCTGTTACATATTGACAAGAGGAATTCTGGGAAGGTCACTAAATGCAGATGGCCTTTCAGGATGCAGGCCACATCTAAGAAGGTGTGCTCTACAAATGTGTGGCCATATAGCTGTGCCCTGGTTAGCAAGCTGGCAGTATGGGACTAGGTTCTGGCTTATGCAAAGACAACAAAGGAAACCAACCATATGGTGTTATTTCAAGGATGTCAGAAAAAACTTTGTATGTACTCCCAAATGCTTTTCCTGCCTCCTTGTTGCTGCTTTTACACGGAGGAGAAAAAAAAAGAAAACACTTTCTACAAATGCATATATGGCTTAAAATATAAATTCCCTGGGTGTCTGGGTGGCTCAGTCAGTGAGATGTCTGATTCTTGATTTCAGCTCACTTCACGATCTCACAGTTTGTGAGTTTGAGCCCCACCTTGGGCTTTGTACTGACAGTGTAGAGCTTGCTTGGGATTCTCTCTCTCTCTCTCTCTCTCTCTCTCTCCCCCCCCACCTTCCCCTCACCTTCTCTGTCTTTCTGTCTCAAAAATAAACACAACTTTTAAAAGATAAAATAAAAATATATAAATAAAATAAAATAAAAATTATAATATCCTTTTGAATCAAAATGGAGGGAAATGGGGCATTTGGGTAGTGCATTTGGTGAAGCGTCCAACTTTCGGTTTTGGCCCAGGTCATGATCTCATAGTTTGTGAGTTCAAGCCCAACATTGGGCTCTGTGCTGAGAGTTCAGAGCCTACTTGGGATTCTTTCTTTGTCACCCTCCCTTCTCCTACTCTCATGCTCTCAAAAATAAGTAAATAAACATTTAAAACAAAACAAATTGCTTTGGCAAAAGTTAAACCTTGATTGAAAAGTTCATTAAGATATGAATGACAGCTGCCTTTTTGCTGGATAGGATATTTTAATGTGGAGGTCGCAGTAGAGGCACCCGAGCCTGATGAGAGGGAAATTCAGAGCGCTAAAGCAGGTGTTTACACACAAAAGGAACTGAGGTTCATTCAGTGAGGTGTCTTTCTCCACGGCAACATTAATGGTTTCAGACCCTTCATGTGTTTAAGAAGGCAGATTTACCTCTCATAGTCCCCTTTCTTTGGTCTTCTGCAAAGCCAGTTGGTAAAATGCTTTGGTTCACACAGTTTATAGAATAAAATAAACTGTTCTTCAGTTTTGGTAGGTAAGTCACCATATAAACTAAGTCCCTTTCCCAAGGCTCATTGGATTTAGAATAAGACTGAATTCTATCTACTCCAGGTGATCTATTGAATGGAGGATAAAAGATCATCAACTAACAATATTAACTAGTTAACTAATTACACAGCCCTGAGGAAATAGTTTCTTATGTCTGTAACTATTAATGTCTCCATCTATTAACCAATGGGATAAGCTGGTCACTAACTGGCCTTCCATCTCTGAGATACTAGACTTCTTTATTTTTGCCAGCTCATGAGTGAAACAGATAAAACCTGACGTCAGTGGAAAAGGCCTCTGAAGGAGCTGGGTTGGGACAATTTTGTTTAAATGCATCCGACTCTGAAATGTGCTTTATTGTGTAACAATCACCCTTGGTGGACCTCGGGCTCCCCTTCTATGAAATAAAGATGTTGGGCTATAGATTCTATTCATTTTTGATGAAATATTTTATGTTTCCATAGTGCTGACATCAACATCAGGGTTTTTTTTTTTTTTTTAACTTTTTAAAAAAATTTATTTCTGAGAGATAGAGACAGCATGAGAAGGGGAGGGTCAGAGAGAGAGGGAGACACAGAATCTGAAACAGGCTCCAGGCTCTGAGCTAGCTGTCAGCACAGAGCCCAATGCAGGGCTCGAACCCACGAACTGTGAGATCATGACCTAAGCTAAAGTCGGCCGCCCAACCATCTGAGCCACCCAGGTGCTCCAACATCAGGTTTTATAGTTAAGACAAGTTACGCAGTGATTTCGTCCAATGAAAGTAATGGAGCTAACATTAATCACCAGAGTCTTTCCATTGGTAAAAGAACAGCTGCTTGAAATCTCTTCTTATGTTCCTTTGTAACTCATTCAAGGTAGATAGAAAATATGTGCAAAAATTACAAACATAAAATCAACGGGAAACCTATACATAAGAGAAGCAGGCTGAGAGTTGTTTTTATAATTCAAAGGTATACCGTATACCTTGATCTTATTTTTAAGGTTTTTTTAAATCTACAAATGTAGGCAGATCGTTGAGTTGCATAGATTTTGGAAGTCATTTTATGGAAGAGAATTCAAGGGAGACACAATTCTCTATCTTATCTCATCCACTTATTTGAGCATTCCCACAAATATTTTTCTAATCTGTTTTATTCTAGAAGGATTGAAGAGCTACTCTTTTTTATCCTGTTCCTCTATCTTTCACTTTTACTAGAATTTACAGTTTTCCTTAAATCACTGAGGTCACCATTAAACAAAGCAGGCTCTGTCAGTATGCTTGCCAACACTTCAAGTTTGAATTCTTGTGGATTCTACTTGTAAAGGTTACATTTCAACTCCGTCATGTTCAACCTCAATTTATTAACTAGCAGATTCTTTTTTGCTGGCCAAGCTCCCACTTGCCAATTCCTCTATCCTTTATTGCATTATTTCCATGCATTTTGTTTTGTTCATCTGCCTACTGTAGGAGAAATGTCCTCTCGTCAGCAGATTTTCTCAGAATCTGTGAATAAAAAGGTTGATGATGTGAGTGTTTGCTGGCCGCGGCGGGGGTGGGGGGGCAGTGACAAGGGGAGTCCTTCAAGGTAGGAAGTCCCCTTGTTACCAGATTTGATAGACTAAAATCAGGAAGAAATAGATGAAATAGCAATATCTGGCTTTTGGTGCAAGTAGAAAAATGAAATAAAAGACTTTCTGTTAGATTCCCAGAAAGTATGAGTTACTGCAGATGGGTCTGTAATTGTGACACTGTGCAGCACAGCACGGTGGAAAAAGTTATTGCTCTGTGTCCCCCTCATCTCCCATTTGCATCTGTTTTCTGGATGAACGTGCTGGCGATAATCAAACCCGTGTAGATCTTGGCTGGCTCATGCCTTGCTAGAGGCCCTTTGTGACAACGTGTTTTGTTGTTTATCTAGGTGTGTTTTCTGTTTTCCTAAAAAGAGACATTTTGAGAGAAAAGGAGCAAAGGGACAATATGTCGCCCATGAATGGGTTTATGGCAGGCCAGGCCTGCACCCGGGGTCGGGAAAGTCACAGGTGTGTTCTACCTGAGACAATGAAATCATGCACTTGGACGTATAAGTAGGTGATTGGGGTGGAAGGCATCCATCATGAAAACTCAGGTGCATTGGCTCCATTGGGATGGTGTTTTCAAATATAAATCAAGTTGATAAGTACCACTTTAAATTAAAAAAAAAAATTCAGGACTAAACAAGTTGATCCGATATGGATTTGGGAGGACTCTATAATCCTCAGAAACTCCCATCATATAAAACATGTTGTCTACAAAAGAGAGCTGTTTTCTGGCTGTGATCTGTTGTCATTTGCATTTTCTCTCCCAGCTCTTCCCAGAAGTAGCTGATCTCTGCGGACTTCATTCTGCTTTATAAGAACAGAGAGGCCAGGCTATTTGTCAAATTCGTGCTGTTTCACACAACTGGGCACTCAACTAGATTTCAAATACTCCTTTATAGTCCTAAATTAATACAAGAGGTTTTTATTTCTTCAGAGAAAAGTTTTCCTTTTCTCAAAATGATAGCGCCTAATGTGCTTTTATTGCTTTACCAGATAAAGCCCAGTTTCAAGTATTTTCTCATTTGAGCAACACAGTACTCTTAGAAACTTTAGTTATTAATGCATTTCAAAAAGTCATTATTTATTATTATTATTTATTTTATATATTTTCTGTAGGTCACCTCCAAACTTGGACAGGATGGGAGCACCTGTGTGGCTCAGTCAGTTAAGTGTCTGACTCTTGATTTCAAATCAGGTCATAATCTCTCTGTTCGTGAGATCAAGCCCCGCATTGGGCTCTGTGCTGACAGCATGGAGCTTGCTTGGGATTCTCTCTCTCCTTCTGTCTCTGCCCCTCTCTTTTCCAAAAATAAAATAAATACTTAAAAAACTTGACAGGATGAAATGGAAAGTATTTTTTAATAATAAATAAATAAATAAATAAATACATAAATAAATGAATGAATAAATAAATAAATACACCCAGCATAGTGGTGTTAAAATAATCATGATTGGGACTGGTATCCTTTGGTGCTTGGTTCAGCTGCTTCTGCCTACTTAGGAAGATAATCAGAATTAGTCTTGCTTGTAGTTCTCATTCCATGACTTGCTAGGCTCACAATAACTATTAGAATAAATGTTTATATTGCTCTCAGAATTAAACATTGCAATGCCTATTGAGAAAGTCAAGGGTGAAGAAACTGAAAGGCTCACTTCTTGGATGCAAAATAAGAATGTGCAGCTTTTCAAGGTGCATGCATTTCCTCAGTCGTGAATTCATCCACTACTTTAAGAGGGATTAAATGTGACCTGTTTTCAAGATGGTGCTATTTGTGTTTAGGACTCAGAGATATAAAGAACCATTGCCCTTATCCTTTATTGGTTACTAATACTAATATTTATGGCAATAAACTGTTGTATTTATACCTGGTAGGTGGTACATAGATGGTAGTTAAAGCTCTGTGGTCAATGAGGTCATTTAGGTACATCATGTAAAATGAGAGGGATCAGGGGCCGAACGTCAAACTTTGGTGACTAACAACATTTACATATTAAATGGAGGAATAAGACGAAAAATCTGAGAAGTAGGGAGTATCAGAAAATAATGTAATAGTGTCATTAAGTATATTAGTTTCCTAGGATGACCATCACAGAACACCATAAACTGAGCGGCTTAAAACAAGTGAAATTTACTCGCTCACAATTTAGAAACTAGAAGGACTAAGTGTCAGGGGAGACATGCTGTCTTTAAAACCTGTAAAGGAGGAGCCTTCATTGGCTCTTCCAGCTTCTGGAGTTTCCAGGCATTTCTTGCTCGGGGCAGTATCCGTATGGCCATCTACCCTCGTGTCTGTATCTTTACATGACATTCACCTCTTGTAAGGATGCCAGTTCCATTGGATTAGGACCCACCCTAATGACTTCATCTTAACTTGATGACCTCTACAAAGCTGCTTTTTCCAAATAAGGTTAAGTGCACAGGTACAGGGAATTAGGACTTCATTATGTCTTTGGGAGGGACATAACATAGCAGTGCTTCCAGAAGAGAGGACAGTAAAATATAAGAAACAAAACAGAGGACAGGTAAGCTGAGGACTAAATGTGTCTGCTGGGTTTCATGATTAAAAGTCAGTTAATAACCTTATTTTCAGCAGACCCATTGGAAAGATAAGAACAGTGACAGATCACATAGGGTTGGGAATTGGATACTGTAGAATATTCTAGAGAGGGTAATGACTAGAATGAGATGTAGAGATGATGAGAGTTTGTGTGAGTGAGTAGGAGTGCGTGGTTTGTTGTGTGTGTGTGTATATGTGCATTAGAACAGATTTCCCTCCTACCTTCAGTCTCTGTATCCCTTTCTATCAGTATTTAGTCCTAGGCAGTGAAGACTTTCCCCCCATTTAAGAAAAATGTCTTATTTAGTTTGAGAGAGAGAGAGAGAACATGTGGGGGATGGAGCTGAGAGAGGGAGACAGAGGACCTGAAGCAGGCTCTGCAGCTGACAGCAGCAGGCCCAATGTGGGGCTTGAACTCACCAACCACAAGATCATGACCTGAGCCAAAGTCTAATGCTCAACTGATTGAGCCACCCATGCACCCCAGGAATTTTTTCCATACTAACATGCAAGTGATGTTCTCAGAGGTCAACATCTGTGAGGGAAAACATAATTTTTATAAATTTTGAGAGAGCCAAACATAAATTTTATACTTGGCCTAGGGTTTATCTTCCTTTTATAATTTTATATGTCCACTTTGCATTCAACCCAATCATGTAGAACTCAAAAATTACAAAGGAGAACTATGGTGGACATCAGTGGTATCATACTATTTGAAGGTGAAACTGGGCTTAAATATTTTAGGCTGATAGATGTTTCTCTCATTCTTCTAGATCCATAGTTACATACTGGCAATAGTTATCCTAAAAAAAACACAGTGACACAGTAATATGTGGTCTTCTGAGTAATAATGGCACAACAGAATTCAATTGACCAATTCAATTTAAGAAGTACCTACTGCTTGTCTACTATGTAAACGTCATTGTTTTAGAAATTAGGGAATAGGATGTGCTGTGTACACAGGTGTTCTCAGAAAATATTATTGAATGGATTTATTGATAAATCAATGAATCGTAGTCAAAAAGTTATATGGAATTTTTGTAGGAAAATTTCAATACTAATAATGATTTGTATGGATGTTATTGGGTGAATAGTTTTCATGAAGATTTAACTTTGGAATCTCTTTTTGTATAAATGAAGATGGTCTAGGTTATCCCAAAGTAAGGAAAAACAATTTCTCCAAATTTCAGGGGTAGAAAACAACACAACCTTCATTCTTTGCTCACGTACATGTCCATCTTTCGTCAGAAAGGTGCTCCATTCCATGTGGTCCTTACTGAAGATATCAAGGTGGTGTGGGCTGTGATCATCCAGAACAGCAGTCAATAAATCGGAAGAAAGCCAGGATGAAGGATAATGCAGTGACACTTACGTGCTTCCACCTAGAAATGACACCTCTGCTCATATGTCAGCAGTTAGAGAAAGTCCCAAGGCTATACCTAACTTCAAGGGGGCAAGGAAATATAGGCTTTCCATGGGCTTGGAGATAGAGGGAGGTAAGATGGTTGCCGATTTTAATCTATCTCCATATCTCAAAGCTGGATTAAAATATTTAGTCATTAGCTGCTTCATGATGAGGATATCATTATAAGAGTTTAATGGCAATCATCATTTATGAGCATCTATTAAATTCCAGGTATTACATTTGCAACAGTGGATGGTTAATATTGGCTTTCCTTTTTTTTTTTTTTTAATTTTTTTTTTTTTACAAATAGTTTATTCTCAAATTAGTTTCCACATAACACTCAGTGCTCATCCCCAAAGTGCCCTCCTCCACCCCCCCCACCCCCCCTCCCCCCCACACCCATCAGTCCTCAGTTTTTGTCAGCATTCAAGAGTCTCTCATGGTTTGCCTCTCTCCCTTTTCCCCACCATTTCCGCCCTTCTTCTCCCCCTT